>NC_052343.1:28361978-28557081 GCF_016432855.1 Salvelinus namaycush
ATAGAGTTATGAGAGAGGAGAGGGAAGAGAGAGGACAGGATAGAGTTATAGGAGAGGGGAGGGAGAGAGAGGACAGGATAGAGTTATGAGAGAGGGGAGGAAGAGAGAGGACAGGATAGAGTTATGAGAGAGGGAGGGAAGAGAGAGGACAGGATAGAGTTATGAGAGAGGGGGGAAGGAAGAGACAGGATAGAGTTATGAGAGAGGAGAGGAGAAGAGAGACAGGATAGAGTTATGAGAGGGGGAGGGAAAGAGAGGCAGGATAGAGTTATGAGACAGGGGAGGGAAGAGAGAGGACAGGATAGAGTTATGAGAGAGGGGAGGGAAGAGAGAGGACAGGATAGAGTTATGAGACAGGGGAGGGAAGAGAGAGAGCAGGATAGAGTTATGAGACAGGGGAGGGAAGAGAGAGGACAGGATAGAGTTATGAGACAGGGGAGGAAGAGAGAGGACAGGATAGAGTTATGAGAGAGGGGAGGGAAAGAGAGACAGGATAGAGTTTAGAAGAGGTGTACGTCCCCAGTTTTCTGTGTTGTGGTATGTATTTGAGTGTGTGTTTCAGGAGATAGCTTCCTGAGTTCTCCATGGCTAATTGATGATTGGAGCTGACCCCGCCCCCTCGTCAAGAAGCAGCTGACTAATCACCATTGCCACCTGAAGATAAAAGCCAGTGTTCTGCTCAGTAGAGAGGAGATTGAGAGAGAAGAGAGGAGATGAGATAAGGAGTAGAGATTTGGAGATTGAGAGAGAAATTAGATTGTGATATAGTGTTGGTTGTGTATCAGAAAGTGTGGTATGTACTGTTGTTGTTGGTAGCAGTTTTGCATTGTCCTGTGTTTGTGAGTGTTTGTGAAATCGTTAATAATTACTCTGTTTCATTTGTTCCCAGGGGGAAGGAGAAGGCACTTTGGGAGTGCTTAGGCAAGAGGCCCCGGGCATACATATACCCGTAGTAATTTACTGTCTAGGCACACTAGGTAAGACCTGGGCGGACCACCCCCTGTATTTTGGTTGGGCACCAGGTGGTGCTAAGTTAGGTAAGTTAAGTGGGTAGGCAGGTTAGATAGGAGAGGGGAACTTTGATATTTACTTTCTTTGCTTTGGTTCCGTCCAGCCCCTTTTCCCCATATTACCGTGTATAAAAATAAATCCTAGTAAACGGTAAATTCTGCTTTTGTGTCATCCTTGCTCGCACCTACAGTCCATACCTCTTGAACTTCAGAGAGTTGAGTTGTAGCAGGGAGTTGCGTTCCCTCTTCTCAGAGGCGTGCGTAACATAATGGGGGCTCATCCGGGATTCCATTAAACCCACCGGACCCTGCTGCACTGAGCTCTCTGTGGTTAGTGATTGAGGTGTGATGGTAGGTTGTAAGTTTGGATGACTTGATTAGTTTGTGTGTTCAGTAAATTGCTGTGTACAAGATGGCTGCCTCAGCCATCTCCAGTTCACGGCGGGATAGAAACGTCATTTATGTAGACGAGGCAGGGTTTAACCTGGGAAAAACACGTCGGCGGGGAAGAAACGTCATTTATGTAGACGAGGCAGGGTTTAACCTGGGAGAAACACGTCGGCGGGGAAGAAACGTCATTTATGTAGACGAGGCAGGGTTTAACCTGGGAGAAACACGTCGGCGGGGAAGAAACGTCATTTATGTAGACGAGGCAGGGTTTAACCTGGGAGAAACACGTCGGCGGGGAAGAAACGTCATTTACGTAGAGGAGGCAGGGTTTAACCTGGGAAAAACACGTCGGCGGGGAAGAAACGTCATTTACGTAGACGAGGCAGGGTTTAACCTGGGAGAAACACGTCGGCGGGGAAGAAACGTCATTTATGCAGACGAGGCAGGGTTTAACCTGGGAGAAACACGTCTGCGGGGAAGAAACGTCATTTATGTAGAGGAGGCAGGGTTTAACCTGGGAGAAACACGTCTGCGGGGAAGAAACGTCATTTATGTAGAGGAGGCAGGGTTTAACCTGGGAGAAACACGTCGGCGGGGAAGAAACGTCATTTATGTAGACGAGGCAGGGTTTAACCTGGGAGAAACACGTCGGCGGGGAAGAAACGTCATTTATGTAGACGAGGCAGGGTTTAACCTGGGAGAAACACGTCGGCGGGGAAGAAACGTCATTTATGTAGACGAGGCAGGGTTTAACCTGGGAGAAACACGTCGGCGGGGAAGAAACGTCATTTATGTAGACGAGGCAGGGTTTAACCTGGGAGAAACACGTCGGAGGGGAAGAAACGTCATTTATGTAGACGAGGCAGGGTTTAACCTGGGAGAAACACGTCGGCGGGGAAGAAACGTCATTTATGTAGACTAGGCAGGGTTTAACCTGGGAGAAACACGTCGGTGGGGAAGAAACGTCATTTATGTAGACGAGGCAGGGTTTAACCTGGGAAAAACACGTTTGCGGGTAAGAAACGTCATCGGGAAAAGGAACACCGTTGATGTGCCGGGTCAGAGAGGAGCTAATATCACAATGTGTCCTGCAATCTCGAGTGCTGGTTTGGTCCTGCAGAAATGCCAGATTGATCCCTACAACACTGAGCGCCTTCTTATGTTTTTAGATGACCTCCACAAACAACTGGTGCCAAAAGCAGAAAGGGAACATGTGGAAGGAAACATTGAGGAATTATTTTCTGCCTGGAGGTGGAAAGTGTATGATCAACGGCCACATGACCGTGATCTTGCAGAGTTACTCCACCTCAAGAATTACATTTGGTGAAAGGCTCGGCACACACATACTCATTCAAGCAAATGAGAAATAAGTGCACTCAGGCTATCCCGAAGGCCAATGTTAGTTACTTTAAGGAGCAGTTCTCTCTCTGTGGGTCTAGCCCCAAGAAGTTCTGGAGAACGGTTAAAGACCTGGAGAATAAACCCTCCTCCTCACAGCTGCCCATGTCCCTTAATGCTGATGATGTGGTTGAGCTCTTTAATCACCACTTCATTAATTCGGGATTCCTATTTGACTCAGCCATGCCTCCTTGCCTGTCCAACATTTCCTCATCTTCCACCTCTTCTAATGCGACTATCCCCAATGCTTCTCCCTCTTTTTCCCCTTCCCTGCAAAAAAAGTTTATCCCTGCAGGCAGTCACTGAGTCCGAGGTGCTAAAGGAGCTCCTGAAACTTGACCCCCAAAAAACATCTCGGTCAGCTGGTTTAGACGATTTCATATTTAAGGTTGCTACCCCTATCATCGACAAGCCTGTCTCACCTTTCTGGGGAGGTTCCCCTTGCTTGGAAGGCAGCCACGGTTCATTCTTTATTTAAAGGGAGAGATCAAGCTGATCGTAACTGTTATAGGCCTATTTCTATTTTGCCCTGTTTATCAAAAGTGTTGGAAAAACTTGTCAATAATCAACTGACTGACTTTCTTGATGTCTATAGTATTCTCTCTGGTATGCAATCTGGTTTCCGCTCAGGTTATGGATGTATCACTGCAACATTAAAGGTCCTCAATCATGCCACCATTGCCCTTGATTCTAAGCAATGTTGTACTGCTATTTTTATTGACTTGGCCAAAGCTTTGATACAGTAGACCATTCCATTCTTGTGGGCCGGCTAAGGAGTATTGGTGTCTCTGAGGGTCTTTGGCCTGGTTTGCTAACTATCTCTCTCAAAGAGTGCAGTGTATATTCATGCTGCATTAGTTTATGTGTCGGGGGCTAGGGTCAGTTTGTTATATCTGGAGTACTTCTGTCTTATCCGGTGTCCTGTGTGAATTTAAGCATGCTCTCTCTAATTCTCTCTTTCTTTCGGAGGACCTGAGCCCTAGGACCATGCCTCAGGACGACCTGACATGATGACTCCTTGCTGTCCCCAGTCCACCTGGCCGTGCTGCTGCTCCAGTTTCAACTGTTCTGCCTGCGGCTATGGAACCCTAACCTGTTCACCGGACGTGCTACCTGTCCCAGACCTGCTGTTTTCAACTCTCTAGAGACCGCAGGAGCGGTAGAGATACTCTTAATGATCGGCTATGAAAAGCCAACTGACATTTACTCCTGAGGTGCTGCACCCTCTACAACTACTGTGATTATTATTATTTGACCATGCTGGTCATTTATGAACATTTGAACATCTTGGCCATGTTCTGTTATAATCTCCACCCGGCACAGCCAGAAGAGGACTGGCCACCCCTCATAGCCTGGTTCCTCTCTAGGTTTCTTCCTAGGTTTTGGCCTTTCTAGGGAGTTTTTCCCTAGCCACCGTGCTTCTACACCTGCATTGCTTGCTGTTTGGGGTTTTAGGCTGGGTTTCTGTACAGCACTTTGAGATATCAGCTGATGTACGAAGGGCTATATAAATACATTTGATTTGATTTGTATAGTGTCAGAAAATCTGCTGTCTCAGCCACTGTCTGTCACCAAGGGAGTACCCCAAGGCTCAATCCTAGGCCCCACGCTCTTCTCAATTTACATCAACAACATAGCTCAGGCAGTAGGAAGCTCTCTCATCAATTTATATGCGGATGATACAGTCTTATACTCAGCTGGCCCCTCCCCGGATTTTGTGTTAAATGCTCTACAACAAAGCTTTCTTAGTGTCCAACAAGATTTCTCCAACATTAACCTGGTTCTGAACACCTCCAAACAAAGGTAATGTGGTTTGGTAAGAAGAATGCCCGTCTCCCCACAGGTGTGATTACTACCTCTGAGGGTTTAGAGCTTGAGGTAGTCACCTCATACAAGTACTTGGGAGTATGGCTAGACGGTACATTGTCCTTCTCTCAGCACATATCAAAGCTGCAGACTCAAGTTCAATCTAGACTTGGTTTCCTCTATCGTAATCACTCATCTTTCACCCCAGCTGCCAAACTAACCCTGATTCAGATGACCATCCTACCCATGCTAGATTACGGAGACATCATTTATAGATCGTCAGGTAAGTGTGCTCTCGAGTGGCTAGATGTGCTTTACCATTCGGCCATCAGATTTGCCCCTAAGGCTCCTTATAGGACACATCACTGCACTCTATACTCCTCTGTAAACTGGTCATCTCTGTATACCCGTCGCAAGACCCACTGGTTGATGCTTATTTATAAAACCCTCTTAGGCCTCACTCCCCCCTATCTGAGATATCTACTGCAGCCCTCATCCTCCACATACAACACCCCTTTCTGCCAGTCACATTCTGTTAAAGGTCCCCAAAGCACACACATCCCTGTGTTGCTCGTCGCTGCAGCTAGCGACTGGAGCGAGCTGCAACAAACACTCAAACTGGACAGTTTTATCTCAATCTCTTCATTCAAAGACTCAATCATGGACACTCTTACTGACAGTTGTGGCTGCTTTGCGTGATGTATTGTTGTCTCTACCTTCTTGCCCTTTGTGCTGTTGTCTGTGCCCAATAACATTTGTACCATGTTTTGTGCTGCTACCATGTTGTGTTGTCATGTTTTGTTGTTACCATGCTGTGTTGTCATGTGTTGCTGCCTTGCTATGTTGTTGTCTTAGGGCTCTCTGTGTAGTGTTGTGTTGTCTCTCTTGTCGTGATGTGTGTTTTGTCCTATATTTATATTTTATTTTTATTTTTTAATCCCAGCCCCCATCCCCGTAGGTGGCCTTTTGCCTTTTGGTTGGCCGTCATTGTAAATAAGAATTTGTTCTTAACTGACTTGCCTAGATAAATAAAGGTTAAATAAAAAATTACAAATTGAAATGACCAAATGTCCCTCCTGGATGCAATGGATGCCGGCTGCAGAGACATCTCAGCTGAAGACTGCCAGGGGTGGATAAGGCATGCAAAGCGTTTCTATCCAAGGTGCATAGCGAGAGACGACATAAGATGTGATGTGGACGAGAACATGTGGCCAAATGCTGATGATCGTGTAGATTAGAACAGGACTGGGCATTTTAGTGTTTTTTCCCTTCTGTGCCTTTTTTACTGTAATTGTGTTTTATTTGTACACATTTGGAACCAACGGTCATGTATGTTGGATTTTTTGTTGATCACTGGCAGCAATTTCATGTTGCTAATAAAGCTTTTACTGCAGCAATTCTGTCACTTACTTTTTTTTCTTCTACTTTACATTCTATGAAGTAACGATGACTCATTCACTTTTAGATAGTATGTTGCCAAAAATGCACACATTCGACACTCAACCAAAAATTGTAGCTTTTAAAACACTTGCATTCCAAACATACACAACAAACACTGAACTACAGAGTTCTTAAAGCTACATTACATCCACAGCTGCCGCCACAATTCGTGTGTCCCTGAGTCTGCGTGTGTGCCTGCATATGTGTGCGCAAGTGAGTGTGTTCGAGTGTGTGTGCGTGCCTTCCTGCCTGCGTGTGTGTTTAAGTGATTGCGTGTGTGTGTTTAAGTGATTGCGCGTGTGTGTTTAAGTGATTGCGCGTGTGTGTTTAAGTGATTGCGCGTGTGTGTTTAAGTGATTGCGCGTGTGTGTTTAAGTGATTGCGCGTGTGTGTTTAAGTGATTGCGCGTGTGTGTTTAAGTGATTGCGCGTGTGTGTTTAAGTGATTGCGCGTGTGTGTTTAAGTGATTGCGCGTGTGTGTTTAAGTGATTGCGCGTGTGTGTTTAAGTGATTGCGCGTATGTGTTTAAGTGATTGCGCGTATGTGTTTAAGTGATTGCGTGTGTGTGTTTAAGTGATTGCGTGTGTGTGTTTAAGTGATTGCGTGTGTGTGTTTAAGTGATTGCGTGTGTGTGTTTAAGTGATTGTGTGTGTGTGTGTTTAAGTGATTGTGTGTGTGTGTTTAAGTGATTGTGTGTGTGTGTTTAAGTGATTGTGTGTGTGTGTGTTTAAGTGATTGTGTGTGTGTGTGTGTTTAAGTGATTGTGTGTGTGTGTGTGTTTAAGTGATTGTGTGTGTGTGTGTGTTTAAGTGATTGTGTGTGTGTGTGTTTAAGTGATTGTGTGTGTGTGTTTAAGTGATTGTGTGTGTGTGTTTAAGTGATTGTGTGTGTCCGTTTGCATCTCTTTCACAAAGTTTGTGCCAAACTCAACCCCGGATAAATGATGCTTCAAATGAACTGTTTAGCAGGAAGATAAACTGTGCATTAGTCATCTATAAAGGAGACATGTTTAGATGACTAGTGCAGGGTACATTTCTAACAGTAGAGGTTGGGACTGTGTTCAGGCTCACTGATACGTCTTCTAAATCTATGTTGAGTAAACTTTTGTTTCACTAAAGGAACATGTTCGGCACAATGTTCATCTGGAAAATAACCAGTATGACTGCATTTTGACCACTCGATATACTTACAGCAGAGTTTCTGAATGACCTCCAGGATCTCACATTCCTGAGACAGGAAAATAAATTCATTACAGGGAGATTTAGGAGAATCTTGTGACTGTCCATTTCCATGTGTGTGTGTGTGTGTGTGTGTGTGTGTGTGTGTGTGTGTGTGTGTGTGTGTGTGTGTGTGTGTGTGTGTGTGTGTGTGTGTGTGTGTGTGTGTGTGTGTGTGTGTGTGTGTGTGTGTGTGTGTGCGCGTGCATACATGTGTGTGTGTGTCTGTGACTGTTATGTACGGGAGTGAAATATACACAGTTGTCATTCAGGGTAAGCAGTGTTGACTGCTGACCTGTTTGACACAAATCACGAAGACAAAGTTTAATACACACCCACTGTGACTGAGGAACAGAGAGGTCACTTTTTTACCTCTGACCAAACTCATCAAACCAGCCCACCCCACACTCGCCCATCCCTACGAGCTCCAAGCCCCAACCTTCCTCAACTCTTATTCCTGCACTCCCCCATTACACACACACAGTGATGAAAAGTGTGTTGGACTTTGGCTCCTTCCCATCACCCACAATTGCTCCATTATTTAAGAGTTACTCACGTCTGCCCCCGGATGGCCCACTGGGCCTGGTGATCCCTGTAGGGAAGGACAGGAAGCCATGAGCCAGATAGCAGATTTTCGTTGGTACTTAGTAGGTACTACTTAACATATTCATACAGCATAGGTCATAATAAAAGTCGAAAAAAATATGTTAACTATGTATTCAGAGCTGTGGTTCCGTAATATTTACTGTGAACTCAACGTTGTTGTGGAACTTACATTCTCTCCTGTGAGACCAGGGTATCCTTTTGGCCCCTGGAGGCCTCCCCGACCTGGCTGGTCGTTCTGTGGAATCAATATGGAAGGAGTATGAATGAGCAAACAGGTATTAGCTATGCTAGGCTAGGCCATTTATACCATACAGAGATTACAATGCACCTGGTTTGGCCCTTTGGTGGCAGTGGACAGTGCTGAACTCTTTGATCTAAGGTCAACTTACATCATCACCGCGATCACCTGGCAGGCCGACATCACCCTTCAGCCCTGTGAATCCCCTGATGCCCTATGAGAGAGAGAGACAGAGAGAGAGAGAAAGAGAAAGAGAAAGAGAAAGAGAAAGAGAAAGAGAAAGAGAAAGAGAGAGAGAGAGAGAGAGAGAGAGAGAGAGAGAGAGAGAGACAGACAGACAGACAGACAGACAGACAGACAGAGACCAGAGACAGAGACAGACAGAGAGAGACCAGAGACAGAGACAGACAGAGAGAGACCAGAGACAGAGACAGACAGAGAGAGACCAGAGACAGAGACAGACAGAGAGAGACCAGAGACAGAGACAGACAGAGAGAGACCAGAGACAGACAGAGAGAGACCAGAGACAGAGACAGACAGAGAGAGACAGAGACAGACAGAGACAGAGAGAGACCAGAGACAGAGACAGAGAGAGACAGAGACAGACAGAGACAGAGAGAGACCAGAGACAGAGACAGAGAGAGACAGAGACAGAGAGAGACAGAGGCAGACAGAGACAGAGAGAGAGATGGTTAGTGGTAAGAAGTTGCTGAGAACTCCTTGAGAACTTCCACTAAAATTCTCAGGAAAGTCCCAGCTCATCAATAATCACATTATGAAAAATCAAAACAAATTTTCCCTTTGTAAGAGGCATCAGTTTTCATGCTGTGCATTTTGTTTTTACTCTCTCTCGCTCTCATTTCCTTTCCTTTCATTTCTTTCCTGAGAATTTTAGTGGAAGTTCTCAAGGAGTTCTCAGCAACTTCTTACCACTAACCATCTCTCTCTCTGTCTCTGTCTGTCTCTGTCTCTGGTCTCTCTCTGTCTGTCTCTGTCTCTGTCTCTGGTCTCTGTCTGTCTCTGTGGTAGGCTTTGTTAGGCTTTGTGATCACAAGAACGGTGAGCAAAAATCCCAGAACCACACGGGGGGACCTAGTGAATGACCTGCAGAGAGCTGGGACCAAAGTAACAAAGCTTACCATCAGTAACACACTACGCCGCCAGGGACTCAAATCCTGCAGTGCCAGACGTGTCCCCGTGCTTAAGCCAGTACATGTCCAGGCCCGTCTGAAGTTTGCTAGAGAGCATTTGGATGATCCAGAAGAAGATTGGGAGAATGTCATATGGTCAGATGAAACCAAAATAGAACTTTTTGGTAAAAACTCAACTCGTCGTGTTTGGAGGACAAAGAATGCTGAGTTGCATCCAAAGAACACCATACCTACTGTGAAGCATGGGGGTGGAAACATCATGCTTTGGGGCTGTTTTTCTGCAAAGGGACCAGGACGACTGATCCGTGTAAAGGAAAGAATGAATGGGGCCATGTATCGTGAGATTTTGAGTGAAAACCTCCTTCCATCAGCAAGGGCATTGAAGATGAAACGTGGCTGGGTCTTTCAGCATGACAATGATCCCAAACACACCGCCCGGGCAACGAAGGAGTGGCTTCGTAAGAAGCATTTCAAGGTCCTGGAGTGGCCTAGCCAGTCTCCAGATCTCAACCCCATAGAAAATCTTTGGAGGGAGTTGAAAGTCCGTGTTGCCCAGCAACAGCCCCAAAACATCACTGCTCTAGAGGAGATCTGCATGGAGGAATGGGCCAAAATACCAGCAACAGTGCGTGAAAACCTTGTGAAGACTTACAGAAAACGTTTCTCCTCTGTCATTGCCAACAAAGGGTATATAACAAAGTATTGAGATAAACTTTTGTTATTGACCAAATACTTATTTTCCACCATAATTTTCAAATAAATTCATTAAAAATCCTACAATGTGATTTTCTGGATTTTTTTTTCTCATTTTGTCTGTCATAGTTGAAGTGTACCTATGATGACAATTACAGGCCTCTCTCATCTTTTTAAGTGGGAGAACTTGCACAATTGGTGGCTGACTAAATACTTTTTTGCCCCACTGTACGTTGGTGATGCTAAGAAAATAGTGGATTTTCATGACTTCAGAGTTATAAGGAAGTTCTCGTTTCTTCAATAAAAGCAGATATGGCACACAGCACATTCAATATAAATGTAGTTTAATTGATTGCCAAAGAATATTAAACAAAATAGCTACAAGCCTAATACAAGTGACCACAAGGCAATGACAAAAACGTGTTCGTGCGAAGGTGCAAGACTTCATCACCAAGCACTGCATGTGCGCTGTCCGGTGCTGAAGTCTTTCAGCAATAACAACACAATACATCCAAAATGCAGCAACAACAAGAAGTGCATTTATTCCATATGCATAATCAGACAACTGTGTATTGGTAATAATGTTTCGGATGAAATGGCTATCACAACGTCAGAAATGATACTAATAATATCCAAAGTGCAGCCACAACAAGAAGTGCACACATGGTGTAAAACGAGCTGGCTATCATCACAATCTTAGCGATTATATTTAAATTGCAAAAATACTTGTAGGCCGACTGGCCGACAATATGCATGTGTCTGTCTTCTAGTTCCATCCAGATCCAGATCAGCGTGATTGAATCATGTTCCCACCACCGAACATGTTCCCACCACCGAACAGGCGCGCTCTGTCAATTAAAAGGCCTTTCAGTTACTCACCAAGTGTTGTTTTATAGAAAACCGATGCGTCTGTTGTTGTGGTTTAGTGCAAATGAGTGTATAATCTTCTGGACATACAGGGCCTTGGTTCTTTCTGCGTGTATGGACAGGCAGTCAAGGTTGCTGAGTCGAGGGTTTGCCATTTTGTTTCTCATGTAGGTTTTTACACGCTGCATGCAGGAAAAACTGCGCTCACATGACGCGGAGGTTACTGGCAATGTGACAGATATGCGTACAAGTTTATAGATGTCCACGAAGGAGTCTTTGAAGGGTTTAAGCATGGACAGGAACTCCAGTGTGCTGCTAACTGTTTCGCCATGTTATTTTCTTCTTTCCAAGAGCCGGCACACTTGGTGCACCTCCGCCAGCAGATTGTCCTCTCTGATTCCATAGTGCTGTGCCATGAGCACAAGGCTCTCCTTTTGAAGGAATCCGGCAAGCTTGGGGTTGAGGGCTGACATTCCCATGAGAACTGTACCTGCTTCTGTGGAAAAGCGTTGGGTCTTTTCGTTCACCAGGCGGTCAATGACAGGGTAGAATGAGGACGTTCGGAGTTAATCCGGAGAGGACATGGATGGATGTTCGGTTTGAATTGGTGCTTCAGCTATAAAGTCCTGTAGATGGCGAGGATGTTGGGATTGTCTCTTCTCTTGTGGGGGCGGCGGTTGTACGGCGAGATCAACCTTTGCGCACAGGGCCTCTGCCTTGCTCCATATGGCTCTCCAAGAGTCCTCCGTGCGCTTTTCTTTTATACTTGTGATGACAGAGTGTGCGAGGTCAGTGGCAGTCTCAGGCAAAAGATCAGGGGACTGTAGAGTGTCAGACATGAACTTTGCTGTGCGGAACAGATCCTCAAACAGGATAAGGTGGAAGATGAATTCAGAATCAATGGGTGTGAGTAGTGACCGCGTCTCAGTCGATCTGTGGGAATTTGGCTGCGACTTAATGTCCTTTAAGGTTGCAATGATGGCTGGGAGGGTTTTTTGCACAGCGAGTAGTACTGGCAGGACCATCGCGTATTAGACAGTTTCTTGAGTTTAATGGGCTGCTGTGAAGGCTGAAGTTCCCTTTGCTTCATAATGAAATGGGCATGGACAAATGAGCCTGAGAAAAACTTTACGTATTTACCTCATTGGTTGGATATTTAACAATTATTTACTTAACAAACAGTAAGGTATTTCTGTCCTGCTAATGCTGTGTTTTATGGTCTCCATTCTAGCACCCTGCAGCTAATCTGGGTTTATGGTTTGACTAGAAATAGCTTGAGCTGATAATTGATGGATATCTCAGTGATCAAAACCAACAGCCACATTCCATTCTATGATTAGTGGTGCATATTAGACATATGTCTCTGGTCTGATTGAGCCTGCATTCCATAGACAATATATGATGTATGTTTAGCCGGGATAGAGATGGCCTGGAGGAGCAGGACAAAGGCCTCAGTATTCCTAAGTATCCTGGCATCTGGGAAACTAAGACAAGGTGGGGTTAAAACAACACCAGAGGCAGATGACCAGGAGATGAACCCAGAGTGACTTAGGATGGCCCTTAGTCTGAATGGGAAGGGTGGAGCCAGCCATGACAGCATTTTTAGGTCTATTATATATACAACTCTGCATTTCTGTGAAGGTTAAGCCTCGGCAACACAACTTAGGGTGTGCGGTCGACGGTTTCATTATTGCAATAATTAATCGATGTTGAATAAAGATGATTGTTTGAATAATTGTCCAAGTCTCTCTCAGTGCTGAGATTTCCACGACAAGGGCCATGCCTGCTCTTTGAAACTTTGACTAAAAAGTTTTCAACACAGCTCGAGAAATTGGAGAGATGTTTCACTTTATACATATGCCAGAGTCACTGCTTCCTCAAAGACACCTATACTGGTCTGGCTGTTGATAAAAGCCAAGGTGTTGTTTGGATGTCAATGGCTAGTGGTGCAATTCAAGTTTATTGGTCCAGACAAGGAGTTGGAACCAGTACAGGGAATAGAACCGAAAACACTTTCATGGAACAGAAACGGAACCGGGAGTGAAAGTGATCAGTACTGTTCCAGAACATAATTGTTATTTTAAAAGCATGGGAACCGGTTTATAACGTTATTTTACGTTCCCGGCATTTTTTTTTCTAGTCCCACAAATGCAAAGTCCTCCCTCTGTCACTCAGAAACTTCTTCCAGTGTCTACTTGCAAGCTGAAAATCTTTACCAGTGTGTGTGTGTTTAGGCTACTGTAGCCCCTCCCCCCTCCAAAGCATAGGCTACTGTAGCCCCTCCTCCCTACAAAGCATAGGCTACTGTAGCCCTCCCCCCTCCAAAGTATAGGCTACTGTAGCCCCTCCCCCCTACAAAGCATAGGCTACTGTAGCCCCTCCCCCCTCCAAAGCATAGGCTACTGTAGCCCCTCCTCCCTACAAAGCATAGGCTACTGTAGCCCTCCCCCCTCCAAAGTATAGTCTACTGTAGCCCCTCCCCCCTACAAAGCATAGGCTACTGTAGCCCCTCCCCCCTACAAAGCATAGGCTACTGTAGCCCCTCCCCCCTCCAAAGCATAGGTTACTGTAGCCCCTCCCCCTCCAAAGCGTAGGCTACTGTAGCCCTTCACCCCCCAACGCATAGGCTACTGTGTTGACGTTACCATAGACTACTGTATTGACGTTACCCTAGGCTACTGTACTGACGTTACCATAGGCTACTCTACTGACGTTACCATAGGATACTGTACTGACGTTACCATAGGATACTGTACTGACGTTACCATAGGATACTGTACTGACGTTACCATAGGATACTGTACCCCCGTTACAAGCATGATTCAGAAGATAGGGAGAGAGATTTAATTAGCTGGAGAATAATTAACTTTTACAATACTAGTTAAGAATTCTATAGGCCTAGTTATCACGTTTCACATTGGATATGTTAACTACAAAAAGGAAACGTGTTTTTAATTTTGCTGGTGCTCTGCACACACAAGCTTGTTAGCTCAAAGGACATTCAAAGTTCCTCCATAGAAGCTCCTCTTCATAGGTATAATTCTGTGGACCTAATTCAGATAACTCATGTCATAACAAGATGCCCAGCGCTTCAAGTCTCCTCCTCAACCTTCTCTCGCTCTCTCGCCACCTGCAAAATTTCAGTCGCCATAGGCTACACTTGTCTGTCCATCACGCATGTAAACAACTCGTTTTCATACTCTATCCGCACTGATTGACAAAGTCATCTACTGAGCTAAACTGGTTCATATCTTTCTTTTTCTGGACGTAACAGTGGAATGGAACAAAAAGAATAGTGTTTCTGTTCAGAACGAAACAATTGGATAATAATTTGGTTCCAAACCCTGATCCAGACAAAAGTTTTAAAAAAAGAATAATTGGGATTCAGCTTTACCTGATGTGAACTTAACCTTATAGAATTACTGTCACTTTTGTGGGCCCAACGTAAGGCTACAACACTATGAAGGATTCAGGGAAATTAGGCATTAGACTGTTAGCTTCCCTGTCAGTGACAGACAGCCCTAACTGGCAGCAGACTGTTCTGACTGTCAGCTTTAAGACAGACAGACAGACAGACAGACAGACAGACAGACAGACAGACAGACAGACAGACAGACAGACAGACAGACAGACAGACAGACAGACAGACAGACAGACAGACAGACAGACAGACAGACAGACAGACAGACAGACAGACAGACAGACAGACAGACATTTAAACCGGCAGGTCCTCTCAGACCAGGGTATCCAGACAGACAGACAGACATTTAAACCTGCAGGTCCTCTCAGACCTGGGTATCCAGATAGACAGAAAGATAGGCAGACAGACATACCTTTAAACCTGCAGGTCCTCTCAGACCCGGGTATCCCTGTAAGAAGATGAAAGAAAAATCTGAAATAGGCAAATGGGGTCCATGGACATTTGGTCCAAACAATGTTGATAAATCATACTTGTAACTAAGAATAAAAACATGAATGCCTACTTATTGTTCAGAAATTCACTGCTGTGGAAATACAGACCTGGAACCCTGGATATCCAGGTTGGCCTTCTCCCTGTGTTCCATCATCACCCTGAAGAGAGAATCATATTGTGTATTGTGTAATATTGTGTATTCAGAATATTAGCCTCATGATAAATCAGATAACCTCTTCAATACAAACGTTCTGTTCTCCCATACACCAGAAGTCACTAACCCTTTTCCCAATGGGCCCTGCATCTCCCGGTGCTCCTGGAGGCCCCCTGGGGCCCTTAACACCCTGGGGGAAGAGACCCTGGTCAAAACATGTATTGTAGTTTGCATGTGTTACCACGTGGTATAGCTGTGTCATCATTGAAATCATTAAATGACTGGCCATCGTACCGCAGGTCCGTGAGAACCCGGCTCTCCTCTGTACCCTTTGAGCCCAGACACTCCACTCAGACCCTTTAAGGGGGAAGAAATGAAGAGAGGGGGTGCGACAATGACTGGAGGTAAAACATCGACCTGTATTTAGCAATAGCCCATGAGAGAGCCAGCCTGTTCCCCGAGAAGGTGTTGTTGGAACCATATAAGAAAGAACAAGTGATCACACAGAGTAATAGATGACAGAGGGACACTCACCTGTGAACCCACGTCTCCAGCCTGACCTTCATGACCCTGTGCTCCAGCAGAGCCTGGGTCACCCGTCTCCCCTTGACCACCTCTTATTCCTGGAGCACCTCTCAGTCCCCTCTCTCCCCCTACACCCTTAAGAGAGACAAATAGGAAGAGAGATGGAGAGAGAGGGAGAGAGAGAGGTCACCAGCTTGGATGTGAACAGCAATGTTCAGCTAAACAGCAACTTCCCATCGGTCAACAAGGCCCTTTTACCATAATGTAAACATCAAATGAAGTGTTTACAAAAGATAAACCAACTTTTTTGATTCATTAAATACTAACGTGTTTTCTTTGACAGTGAAACAACTATTTAATTCAGCCATTTAGTCAATGTAGAGCAGGGATCATCAACTAGATTGCTTGAGCAGATTGTCGGGTGGCCGGAGCATAGTTACAAATAGACGGCAAATTGACCGCAAGAAGCCTTGCTTACATTTGTATTCAATCACATGTTTCTCTCTATTATGCGTGTGAATACTTGGAACAGATCTCTTAAATTCCCTTGAGCTGATTTCCTAGTGTCCAACAATAAAAAATAAAAAGATGTTGTTTATTTTTTAGAAAACTTGGGGGGTCAAATAAAACCACCCCCGGGCCAAATTCTGCCCTAGGGCCATCAGTTGGGGCACCCTGCTGTTCAGTGATCTAGTAAGATATGTGTCTTCCTGTGTCAGATTATGTGGACAGTATTCGTCCTGGTCCTGGTGTTGTATTGATTCTAGAGTTCCAAACCTCTGTGCCTGGCGCTCCAGACGGTCCAAAGTCCCCCTGTAAAACACAGAAAGGTGGACAGGTGCCTGAGGTCATTGTCCAATCGTTATTGGTTACGGCATCATTTTCCCATTCAACTATAAAAAATATACCTATACATTTGGCCGTTTATCACAACTGGCAGTTATCAGAATCTGCAACTTATTGACAATAGAGTTATTGAGGTAGTGGTGTTTTTACTTCGTCTCCCCGGTCACCCTTATTTCCAGGTCCTCCCATTGGTCCAGGCTCCCCCTACAGACACAGATGAAACAATACAGCCACACAGAAAAGCTCTCCTGTGTGATGGATGGATGGATGATTGAATGATCAAATTACTGATTGATTAATTGATTGATTTGATTAGTTGATAAATCGATAAATTGATTGATTACCTTGACTCCGTTGGGTCCAGACACTCCAGGAACCCCTAGCTCCCCAGGTGTTCCCATCTCTCCCTGTGGACAGGAAGGTGAAATAGAAACTTAAGTCACTCACACATTAAATGCAGAACAGACAATTAAGATGCTGGGTATGAGAGAGTTACCTTTTGTCCAGGTAATCCATAAGATCCTGCATCTCCTTTCTGTCCCAGAGGACCTGGCTCCCCCTATCAGAGGAAACAGTCATTACCAACATCAACCAGACTGAACTTAAATATGAATACTTTAGATCAGAGGAAACAGTCATTACCAACATCAACCAGTCTGAACTTAAATATGAATACTTCAGATCAGAGGAAACAGCCATTACCAACATCAACCAGACAGAACTTAAATATGAATACTTCAGATCAGAGGAAACAGTCATTACCAACATCAACCAGACTGAACTTAAATATGAATACTTTAGATCAGAGGAAACAGTCATTACCAACATCAACCAGTCTGAACTTAAATATGAATACTTCAGATCAGAGGAAACAGTCATTACCAACATCAACCAGTCTGAACTTAAATATGAATACTTCAGATCAGAGGAAACAGCCATTACCAACATCAACCAGACAGAACTTAAATATGAATACTTCAGATCAGAGGAAACAGTCATTACCAACATCAACCAGACAGAACTTAAATATGAATTCTTCAGATCAGAGGAAACAGTCATTACCAACATCAACCAGACTGAACTTAAATATGAATTCTTCAGATATAACTAAGACCATTCCTCTACTATTTATCTAGCATTATTCTATCCAAGTGGGAGACTGGTAAAGACTCCCAAAAGACCGCAAACAAATAAACTCCCACTCATACCCCAAACAAATAAACTCCCACTCATCCCCCAATCAGACATAAACAAACAAATAAACTCCCACTCATCCCCCAATCAGACATAAACAAACAAATAAACTCCCACTCATCCCCCAATCAGACATAAACAAACAAATAAACTCCCACTCATCCCCCAATCAGACATAAACAAACAAATAAAGTCCCACTCATCCCCCAATCAGACATAAACAAACAAATAAACTCCCACTCATCCCCCAATCAGACATAAACCAACAAATAAACTCCCACTCATCCCCCAATCAGACATAAACAAACAAAAGGGTTGTTCTTATCCGCCTGGCTAATTTCCCCAACCATGGCAGAAAAAACACACTCAAAATAACCCTGTCTCATCTTCTGATTTTGTTTGAATTGAATTGCTTTCAACCGCAGAATGAAGCACACCGGTTTTAACTGCTGAGGACAGAGGACAGAGTTATGGGAATAATGTGTAGTATTGTAACTCCCTGTTTGCAGTACATGTCAGTCTACTGACTGGCTCTGGCTCCTAGAGCGCTATTGGCTGCCAAGTGGTTCTTGGCTTTGGGGGGGAAAATTCTGGGAAATGATGACCGCTTGGTGTAACGCTCCCAGAGTTTCACTGTAACTAGTCTAGGAGGTCATGAATACAGTAAGCCGTGGTGTGTGTGGGTGTGTGTGGGTGCATGTGGTGCGTGTAGTGTGTGTGTGGGTTCGTGTGGTGAGTGTGGTGTGTGTGGGTACGTGCACATGGGACGGAGTAGATGGTCTTTTTTAAAGGGGGAGTGTGGAAGTGGGACTAAGGAGGGCCGGTGGTGATCAGTCTGGAACGACTGTGAAGAAAAGGAAAAGCCGTAGGAAACAAGACAAGCAGAGTGTGATGACTTTGACTCTGGTTACGTGACCTTGCATCACTCCTATAGACTTACCTCTGCCCCCTCGTTTCCTTTACAACCAGACAGGCCCATAACCCCAGGGTCCCCCTACAGAGAGAGAAAGAGAGAGGGCGACGTGGGAGTTTACTGCACATTTCAAGGAATAACACTAACATGAGTGACCTCACTGAAGGTTTCCAGAGAAACAGAACTCTCTAATGTACTTTGTAATCTGGGCCTACTACACAGTTATCTGCTCTGAAAAACATCTGCTCTGGTCTGAGAAATATGTCAAGGGATTCAGGGCCCGGGGTGGGGGTGGAGGTGGGGGTGGGAACTGTCTTCACGCTAAATCTTCAATTTGAATATTTTTTTGTAAATATTTTTTTATTATTTGAATTTTTTATTTATTTATATATAATTTAAAAAAATATATATATTTTTTTATTGCAGAAAAACCAGTGTACAGACAAAAAGTATAGAAAAAGACAATGATAACATATGCTTATTAGTGATAACATATTTTTATTAGTCAATTTACATTGCTGAATATGACATTTTTCCATTAGCGCAATTCGATTTATGAAGTAAAATTGTTTTTCTTTATCTTTTTTTATAGTTAAGGAACTTCCCGTCAAATCTCCCAGGGGGATTCTAAAGGGATGTGACAATGAGGCTTTAGTGCTAAACATTTAGTCTAAAAAACACCTATATGATTAATCTGGCTCATATCCACCATACAGCACCTGGAAGGTTTTAAAATCATTCTTTTGGGCACCCTGTTGTGCTCCATATAGTGCCTCACGGGGATGGACAAAAGTATTGCTCTATACTGTATAATAGGTCCAGAGCCTATGGAAGAAGGTACAGGTGATACATAATACTAACAGCCTTCAGCATGGGCTGAGCCATCATTCATCTGTATTTCATTCTCATCTTGTTTTCGTCTCAACCCCTCTAATAATTCTGGAATATGGGTGTATATAAAGGGAGACCTGTGAGGGCGAAGCCTGCATCCCTGTTTAATTGGTCACTCACACTTTACGAGGCCTTGATAGCCTTGTTTTTCTGTTTGTAAGTTTACAGAGTGATACCCTTGTTAAACATTTAATGATGCGGGGGCTGTGTGTTGAGGTAGAAAACAAACAAACCACAAGGCCGTCTTTCCCGTCAACTCCATCCGCTCCTTTCTCACCCTAGAAATACATGGGTCACATGACTTCATTCCCACCACTGCAACTGGTTGAATTGGTGAGTATGTGACAATGTGTATGACTGAATGGATGGATGGATACATGAATGAATGAATGAATGAATGAATGAATGAATGAATAAGATCAACAACATACCTTTTGTCCAGATGGTCCTCTTGGACCCTGTAGGGCAAAATAACGTTTGAACATTTTGACAGCTGAATCTACGGCTGTTGGATGATTTGATGTGATGTATTCTTTGTTTACATGATATACTTATGTACTACAAGGTTTATAAACACTATTATAATCACTATTACTCTCCACAAGACCGATGAGAGCTTACTCTGTCACCAGTAGGACCATGGTAACCCTGTAGAGAAAGAGAGTGACGAACATCAGAGTTTAGCTTCTAAGCACTTAATACGGATCCAGACTTGTAAAATCCTGGTGTTAGAAACACTGGGAACATATGGCATATTTCAATACAGTTAAGTGAATGCTCATGGAACATTGCATTAGCTAACCTTATACAGCCAGACAAGTGTGTGTCACGTTCCTGACCTTATTTCCTTTGTTTAGTCTTTGTTTAGTTGGTCAGGACGTGAGCTGGGTGGGTATAGTCTATGTTTTGTGTTTCATTGGTTTAGGTGTGTCTTATTGGCCTGATATGGTTCTCAATCAGAGGCAGGTGTTTTACGTTGTCTCTGATTGGGAACCATATTAAGGTAGGCTGTTCTCACTGTTTGTTTGTGGGTGATTGTTCTTGTTCGTGCGTTCATTGTTTTTTCTATGTTCCATAGTTCAGGATTGTAGCGTCGTTGGTTTCGTTCTGTTTATTGTTTTGTTCGTATTGAAGAGTATTCAAATAAATATGGATACATACCACGCTGCGATTTGGTCCTCCTCTCTTCCACATTACGACAATCGTTACAGTGTGTCTCTAAATATTGCATTTACGCCATAGCTGTAAATTCTGCCAGGCAAGGTTACATTATAGCTAACCAGCATGTGTTATGAATAATCTAAACATTCAAAGTGGTATATATTTTTATTTTAGATAAATAATCACTCTGACCTTCTCTCCTCTGTGTCCTTGGGGCCCCTGGTCACCTGCAGTCCCCTGGGTGACAAAGATATGATCCACATGTGATCCACATTGCCTGTAGCCATCATCTGTAGCATCAAACATGCTACAAAGCATAATGTATCCATAGTCTACAGTCAGCAGACAGATAAGCTCATGTTCTGTAATGTGTCATATACTACCTTTGCTCCCAAACTTCCCGGTCTCCCGGCAACCCCCTGACGTCCTGGAGTTCCCTGAAAAAAAGAATCATATCTATTTGTCATTGTCATCAGTCAACCTCTTCTTGTGTTAGTCATTCTGAAGCAGAGTCTGAGTGAAGCCGTTTGTATAAACTGTGTTAAGCTACAGGAAGCTTCTATCCCTAAGCAATACGACTGATAAATAGCTAACAAAATAGCTACATGGACTATCTGAGTTAACCTTGTGTCTTTATTGACCTTTTATTTTTATTGTGCACTGTCTCTGTTCACACTCACAGGGCCCTACACACACACACACACACACACACACACACACACACACACACACACACACACACACACACACACACACACACACACACACACACACACTGTCACTCCAACACACACACATTCACTCCATCATCTGCTCACTCAGACATAATATGCACACTCGTATTGACTCTACACACAAGCACAGCCACTCACATACAAGCTGCTGCTACTCTGTTTATCTTATATCCTGTTGCCTAGTCACCTTGCTCTTATATATATATATATATATATATACCTACCTCCATCACTCCAATGTTCCTGCACATTGTAAATATGGTATTGGAACTGACCCTGTATATAGTATGCTTACTTACTTATTGTTAGGTTTTGAGTTTGCAAGAGAGGCATTTCACTGTACTTGGGCCTGTGACATTACACCCTTTGGCCCACATTTCCTATTGAGACAGAGAAGAAAGTCTTGGACTTGCCAGACTGCCAGAAGTTGTGCACAGAACACGGTACTGTACAATAGAATCAATTAAACTAAGCCTTTTTCAGTTCCACTACCTCCTCGTCTCCTTAATGCATTTCTTGGCTGGAACACACAAGAGCTGTGTTGACTAGCAGTGGGCTAGGCAGGCCATCTGGATGCCATGATTAGATCAGACACAGAGAAGGCCAGAGTCATTACTCCCCATCAGGTAAACAGGGGCTTGGGGGCAGGCTCTGGAGAACACTCAGATCACACATAGAAATGTTTGTTATAGAGGGGACATGATTCCCTATTCCACATGACATAGAAATATATTACATAGAAAAGCCATGCTTCTATCTCAATGTTCCATAACGCTGCACCCCATGGAATACGGTCCTGGTAAAGCAAAGATTGTCATCTCATTAACATTCCATTGGATATTGGCGCAAAGCCACTCCCGTCCTTAAAACCTTTGGTTTGAATCCAGACCACAGCAGGGGCAGCTCTGGATCCTCTGTAGGCAAGATACTACTGAATCAAGCCTCAGTCTTTCCCTTTGTCTTACTCTCGCTCTCATCACTCTGACACACAGTCATGCACGCCTCCATCACACACACACACACTCTCTTTTCTCTTATGTACATTAGCGAGTGAAACACGTCTCTTTGCCCTGATAGTAAAAGCACATGCCATGCGATCTTATTCTGGCAGGGAAAACATCCCATGATACTGTAGACGACTGGCTGGAAACCCTTGACCTCCACTGGTTGAATCTCATGTTTATGGATAAACCAGTCTATTCCATCTTCTATTTTTTTCAATCAATCTGGTTTCAAACCAGTATCAGTACTTTCTGTTTCACTCATTCTTTCACTGTACTGATATTGACCTTGTAATATTGTGTGATTATAAATGTCTGGCATATTTATAGTAATGTGTTTCATGTGCTTTTCACTGTGCACAAACGCACACTCACACACACTTACGCACACACACGTGTTTACATTGTGAATCCTTACTGTATATGAACTGCAGTACGTGAGCCAAATCACCAGGGTTTGATTAACGTTCCTCAGGCCCCCTTCTCCACCTCCCCCAACGCTTACTTATCCCTTACTTAGTCACTGAGAGTTGGAGCTAAGCAAACCATCAGTAATTTGAGGTAAGGTAAGTATATCTAAGAATGCAGCGATGGGCATTTTCAAAATTTTCCCCAATAGCTAAGGTGGGTGACAGATAGCCTAGCGGTTAGGAGCGTTGGGCCAGTAACTGAAAGGTTGATGGTTTGAATCTGTCGATGTGCCCTTGAGCAAGGCACTCAACCCTAATTGCCCCTGTAAGCCGCTCTGGATACGAGCGTCTGGTAAATGTAAATGTGGTGTTTTAACTAAAAGGAAAACAGAGAGCCCCCTACCGCGCCCCCTCCTGCACCAACAGGGCCTTGAGATCCCAGGGGAGCCTGTGAAACAAAGAACACTGATGAGAAAGACTTCTGACTCCACTGGACCCCATATTAAGACTGTACTGAGATCAGATTAATCAAGACAAACAATCTGTACTGAAGTTTTCTGCGAGATCATGTTGAAAAATGACGACAATGTGATCAGGCTTACCTTGCACTCGAACGAACAGCACTGAAAAGGAACAATAAACATAAATCAACCCCAGTTATAATCACTGTTCATAAATGAGATCACAAATAACAATCATCACACTGCATTGGTCGGGAACTATCAAATCAAATTTTATTGGTAACATACACATATTTAGCAGATGTTGTAGCGAAATGCTTGTATCAAAAAGACTGAAGAAAAAACTCACCACAGATTCAGAATCCTTGTACTACAGATCCATAAAAGAAGAGACAGACATTTGATTAGAATAGTCTGTTTGGGCAACAAAAAAATGGCCTACAGTAAATGACATTTAGGTACAGGGCCTTGGTTTAAAAATGGCCTACAGTAAATGACATTTAGGTACAGGGCCTTGGTTTAAAAATGGCCTACAGTAAATGACATTTAGGTACAGGGCCTTGGTTTAAAAATGGCCTACAGTAAATTACATTTAGGTACAGGGCCTTGGTTTAAAAATGGCCTACAGTAAATGACATTTAGGTACAGGGCCTTGGTTTAAAAATGGCCTACAGTAAATTACATTTAGGTACAGGGCCTTGGTTTAAAAATGGCCTACAGTAAATGACATTTAGGTACAAGGCCTTGGTTTAAAAATGGCCTACAGTAAATGACATTTAGGTACAGGGCCTTGGTTTAAAAATGGCCTACAGTAAATGACATTTAGGTACAGGGCCTTGGTTTAAAAATGGCCACTTGTATGATGGTAACTATGTGACCATGGTGTACTCACCATGGTAGACACTATGGAGCTGATGGTGTTCCTAACAACCTGCGGGTCCTCACTAGTAGCAGACATGTTATGGGTGTGTTGTACATCTGTTGCTATGGAACCAAGTCTGTTGTCCTGCAGAGAGAGCGAGAGCGAGAGCGAGAGCGAGAGCGAGAGCGAGAGCGAGAGCGAGAGCGAGAGCGAGAGTGAGAGAGAGACAGACAGAGAGCCTTAGAGACAGACAGAGAGCCTTAGAGACAGACAGAGACTGAAATACTGAAAAACTACCTCAAACATTCTCTGTGTGTGTAAAAAAATGCTGTTTTAATTGTTTTAATTATTTGTATAATGGGCCCTATGGGACTCCCAATCACGGCCAGATGTGATGCAGCCTGGATGTTGACATACCCACACATTCCTGAGGTGCAAGAGAAGAATGCAAAGACTACATATAAATATATAATATATAAAATACAGTGGGACCCTTGATTTAAAAAACTCAGACTGTCAGACTACAGCCAATCCTGTTTGTTTGAGCAGTATTTGTTATTGTATTTCCATGGCCACTACAGAGGGCAAAGGTCTCTGTCTACAACTGGAACTTTTAGCCAGAGCTCTATTCTAGTCCCTCTTGATTACCAGGTGATGCGGAGTGATAGCCACGCTGAAGATTTTAATGTCCATGGCTCTGGCCTCAGACACGGTGTATGCCACCCCGCCACACGGCTCCTTATATCCGTCCAGCGGGTGGCCATCTGTCACCACCACCATGTACTTGTTGCCATGGAGAGGAGAGCTGTGGGTTGAAGAAAGAGGTACAACAAAGCAGAACGTGTGAGTCAAACGGGATCCTTTCTGTATAATTGTGGAGCAGACTTTATTTTGTCAGAAGCTTTGTGGAGGAACTCCATCTCCCTAGTAGAGGTTTGAATGTCTATCTGTTTACCATGCAAGGATGCAGGAAATGTGCTTTTAACTTGCCCCTGACAAAATGTTGAACTCTGCTCCAAGGTGTAAATAACAAAGCATTTTCCTAAGGGCACTATAGAAGTGAAGGAGGAAAGTATTACACAATATCAAAGTATCATGCATGGTATATTGGGATAGAATGCATGTGATGTAAGACACTCAGATGGATACATGCATGCATGCATGCAGACAGACAGACAGACAGACAGACAGACAGACAGACAGACAGACAGACAGACAGACAGACAGACAGACAGACAGACAGACAGACAGACAGACAGACAGACAGACAGACAGACAGACAGACAGACAGACAGACAGACAGACAGACTAACTGACCGATTGACTCGTACTAACTACTCAATCAACCAATCTGTCACGCCCTGATCTGTTTCACCTGTCCTTGGGATTGTCTCCACCCCCTCCAGGTGTCGCTTATTTTCCCCAGTGTATTTATCCCTGTGTTTCCTGTCTCTCTGTGCCAGTTCATCTCGTCTGTTTCAAGTCAAACAGTGTGTTTCTCACCGTGCTCCTGCTTTTGCTATTCTCACTTTTGCTAGTCCTCCCGGTTTTGACCCCATGCCTGTTTTCTGGACTCCGTACCCGCCTGCCTGACCAGTTTGCCTGCCCTGGCCCCGAGCCTGCCTGCCTGCCACTCAGTACCTCCTGGACTCTGATCTGGTTTTGACCTTTTGCCTGACCATTCTCTTGCCTACCCTTTTTTGAACTAATAAATATCAAATACTCAAACCATCTGCATCTGGGTCTGGCCCTGCGCCCTTATACAATCGATGGACTCACCCTGTCATCAGCTGCCCAGTTGCTACGGAGATGGCACAGTCGGTGTGGGTTCCCTTGCCGATGTAGCGGATGTCCTGTATGGCTCTCTTCAGCTGAGTTCTTCCTTGGGCCTCCTTGGTGCTGGTTAGCTCGCTCATCACCTTCACCTCATCACTGTAGTGCAGCACTCCCACACTCCACGTCAGGTTACGCTCACAGCGGTAGTATCTAGATGAGTACAGGCAGAGCTATGTCACAATGGCACACAAAGCGTGACACAAAGCAAGTTACCTCTGATCTACATGCACTACAGGTATCTACAGGGACAATTCCCCTCAATCAGCAGTATTTAATTTACTGTCTACAGATTAAAAGGCAGGGAGTTCGTTCATGGGAATGATGTATTGATTCCCAGAGGGGAGAAAGTGGTACTAAAACCTCATAGAACAAATCTATTACAAGTGTGCCGTCTTGCCAAGCCCCAAGCACATTTACACCCATCGTCCTCCTGCTATTTTCTCCAGTACCCAATCAAACCATCAGGCAGTTGCTATTCTGATGAAGTCAATGAAAGATACAGAAATACTCCACCAACCGTGTCAGGAACCAGGAGCTGTCTAGAACTATGTGTTCTTTGGCTCTTTAAACTTTAGGCCAGTAGCATTTTGCATACTTCAGTAGGATCACATCACAAAAACAAATCTACTATTTTGGCTGTTTTGCAAAGAAGTTGTGCTGAGTCAGACACATTAGTGGATACACCATAATCTTTGGCAAACGGCATACTTGCAAACATTTATCCTTCCTTTATAAGCATTGAGCTGATGCTATTTTATTGTACAATAATGTCTTGAATTACAGGGCTTCTCCAAAACATGGACCCCAATTCAATAAATGTCAGATAATGACAAAGCTCACTGTGTGCCTGCAGGACTGAAAGTGTTGTTCTCCTATAATGTGTATTTCTTATCACGTGAAGATGTCATTCATCAGGTCCTCTGAACTTCAGGAGGACAACTCCTTCACTGTAAGGTGAGACTTCAGTAGATGGAGATAACATATCAACCTTTCTCTCAGTCAGGAATGCAGGTCAGTGCCCCAAAGGTAAACCCCAAACCTTTTCTGGACGAATGATTTGGAATGGCTGCACTGAACAGACACGCACAGTCACTCATTACACTGGCTGCCTGTCTGGGCTTGTTAGTGATTCACACACACACACACACACACACACACACACACACACACACACACACACACACACACACACACACACACACACACACACACACACACACACACACAGGCATTCAGTGATGAAACGTATCGGTATGGGCCACAGAAAACACAGCTCAAATATATTAACCGTAATAGTTGCACTGTTTCCGAACAGTGGGATGGCAAAAGCAAGTCTATTACGATTTATAATAGATAAGTTGCAGCATCTGTATAAATGCCGCTGGTCTTAGCAAAAGCCCAATGCGTTTTGTAGTTCAACAAGCTGAGCTCTCTTGGCCTCCGTAGATCGCTTTCCTTCAGTCAAATGACCAAATCGCCCTCTAGTGGCCTCATGGATGGAATGTTATTCATATTTGTCATCATTTCATAATGAATAAACTTTTCTTTTTCTTACTGCCGAAACTCCGGTGTTTTAATGTCAAATGGTTTTGTTATATTTTTCTGTGATGTATATAAAGTGTAATAGTGGGATGCAAACTCAAAATGTAATACATTTTAACTATGTCTGTCACACCCGGATCTGTTTCACCTGTCTTTGTGATTGTCTCCACCCCCCTCCAGGTGTCGCCCATCTTCCCCATTATTCCCCTGTGTATTTATACCTGTGTTCTCTGTTTGCCAGTTTGTTAAGTCAAACAGCGTTTTTATTCTCAGCTCCTGCTTTTCCCAGTCTCTCTTTTTCTCGCCCTCCTGGTTTTGACCCTTGGCTGTCCTGACTTTGAACCCACCTGCCTGACCACTCTGCCTGACCCTGAGCCTACCTGCCGACCAGTACCTTTGCCCCACCTCTGGATTATTGACCTCTGCCTACCCTTACCCTGAGCCTGCCTGCCGTCCGGTACCGCTGCCCCACCTCTGGATTATTGACCTCTGCCTACCCTGACCCTGAGCCTGCCTGCTGACCAGTACCTTTGCCCCACCTCTGGATTATTGACCTCTGCCTACCCTTACCCTGAGCCTGCCTGCCGACCAGTACCTTTGCCCCACCTCTTGATTATTGACCTCTGCCTACCCTTACCCTGAGCCTGCCTGCCGTCTGGTACCTTTGCCCCACCTCTTGATTATTGACCTCTGCCTACCCTGACCCTGAGCCTGCCTGCCGACCAGTACCTTTGCCCCACCTCTTGATTATTGACCTCTGCCTACCCTGACCCTGAGCCTGCCTGCCGACCAGTACCTTTGCCCCACCTCTGGATTATTGACCTCTGCCTACCCTGAGCCTGAGCCTGCCTGCCGACCAGTACCTTTGCCCCACCTCTGGATTATTGACCTCTGCCTACCCTGAGCCTGAGCCTGCCTGCCGACCAGTACCTTTGCCCCACCTCTGGATTATTGACCTCTGCCTACCCTGAGCCTGAGCCTGCCTGCCGACCAGTACCTTTGCCCCACCTCTTGATTATTGACCTCTGCCTACCCTGACCCTGAGCCTGCCTGCCGACCAGTACCTTTGCCCCACCTCTTGATTATTGACCTCTGCCTACCCTGACCCTGAGCCTGCCTGCCGACCAGTACCTTTGCCCCACCTCTTGATTATTGACCTCTGCCTACCCTGAGCCTGCCTGCCGTCCGGTACCGTTGCCCCACCTCTGGTTTACTGACCCCTGCCTGCCTTGACCTGTCTATTGCCTGCCCTGTTGGATTATTAAACCATTGTTAATTTGACGTGTCTGCACCTGGGTCTTACCTTCATACCTGATATCTGACATGGTACAGGTGTATTCTTTTTTTAAGCCCATAACCATGTGTGTGAGGTGTATACTTTTGTTTCAAGGTAGATTTGTTTAAGACTAACAAGAAACACTCTGTGTGACTCTGTTTTAGCCCACAGCAGTATGCTTGTGCTTTTCCAAGAGCATCATATTAACGTAACCCTGAGCACCATGTAAGGAGAGAAGCTGTTCTCATGCACTACCTCTCAGCCCCGATTCATCACTGTAGAACCACAGTTCACACAGAGGTCAACACACAACCGTGTTCATAAGACTGCATGTAGTGAGGCAGACCTCCTGAGATGATCATCAACAACACATTGTCAGGAGAACACTACTGCCCAGAGCAGCTATCAATGGACATTCTGCATGTTGCTTATCAGGGTGGGTCTGAGTGTGTGGTGAATTTACTGGTACAATATGACTGTATTTTGTAATAATGATCACAGAGAGTAGTTTAAGGAATGAAACAGGAGGTATGCCAATGGAAGCCTCTGTAGGAGGATTGATATTGTTTGGTCTGCGTTAGTCTGTGGGGTGAATAAACGGTCAGGCGCGAGTTTCCCAGAAGCCTTGTCTCTAACATTTACATTTAACATTTAAGTCATTTAGCAGACGCTCTTATCCAGAGCGACTTACAAGTACATACATTCATACTTTTTTGTACTGGTCCCCCATGGGAATCGAACCCACAACCCTGGCGTTGCAAGCGCCATGCTCTACCAACTGAGCCACACGGGGCCCGTGTGACACTTGATTTCTCTTGGCAAGCTCGCCATAATCATTACTACGTAGCATTAATTACCGTTTAGTTGCCAAATGTCATGAATTGAAGTAAGGGACCTGAAAACACCCATTGTTAACCACATCATTTCTTAATGAATACCAGTCATGTAGCTGAAACTGTCAGTATGGAGGTGATACACACCTAGTGTTGAGCTGGTCCACAAAGTCCAGGGCAAACTGCTTGATCTGATCAACGAAGGAGCCGTAGGGCTTGGCTCTCAGCGCCACACTCTCTGAGGTGTCCAGAACAATGTACACATCCGCTGGGCAGTCTGGGGAAACAGGAAGGGGAGGATAATGTTAGACTTGACATGGCATAAAAAAAATTACAAAATATTTTTTAAATGGTGATACTGTGTTCAATATAGTTTTTATTAAATTTTTTCTGGTGTCACGTTCTGACCATAGTTCTTGTGTGTTTTGCTTGTTTTAGTGTTGGTCAGGACGTGAGCTGGGTGGGCATTCTATGTTGTGTGTCTAGTTTGTCTGTTTCTATGTTTGGCCTAATATGGTTCTCAATCAGAGGCAGATGTTTTGTGTTGTCTCTGATTGGGAATCATGTATAGGTGGCTTGTTTTGTGTTGGGGTTTGTGGGTGGTTGTTTCCTGTCTCTGTGTTTTCTCTGCACCAGCTAGGACTGTATCGGTTTGCCACGTTTTGTTATTTTGTATTTGTAAGTGTTCTCTGTTTATCATTTAATTGAACATGTTGAGCACTGGCTACGCCGCCTATTCTCTTGAAGAGAAGGAAGGCTGCCGTTACATCTGGATACTGAAACAGGCTTATTTTTTATTAAACTGACTGTTCTGGTTAAATTCAACTTCAGGACAGTTAATACATATGATGAAAATGTACTCTGCCTTAGTAATTTATGAAAAAAAGATCCATAAACAGACATTATGTGGAATTCCCACTGGTAAGCTCAATTCCCAAGAATTTCTGAAGAACTGCTTCTTTATAGCCAACTAAGCCAAGGATATTTTTCAAATGGGATGACATCTCCTTATAAAATATTTAATAGAAAATGATTCAAGTAAAAGTGAAAGTCCCCCAGTAAAATATTACTTGAGTAAAAGTCTAAAAGTATCTGGTTTAAAAATCACTTAAGTACAGTGGTGGAAAACATTCTCATTGTCGTACTTGAGTAAAAGTAAATGCTATACATCAAATTCCTTATATTAAGCAAACCAGACGGCACAATTATATATATTTTTATGTATTGCTAGTCAGGGGCACACTCCAACACTCAGACATGAATGACAAAGGCAGTATTTGAGTTTAGTGAGTCCACCAGATCAAAGGCAGTAGGGATGACAACGCATTATATTGATACAGTATGTGCGTGAATTGGATATTGCTGTCCTGGCTGAGCATTTGAAATGTAATGAGTACTTTTGGGTGTCAGGGATAAATTATGGGAGTAGAATTTACATATTTTCTTTAGGAATGTAGTGGAGTAAAGGTAAGTAGTCAACAAAAAAATATACAGATACTGAAGAAAAACCTACTTAAGTAGGATTTTAAAGGATTTTTGACATAATTACATTACACCACTGGTCATTGCTATAACAACTAGCATAGAATGCTTTCTGAACACAAATCCAATTTGGTCACAGTGTTTGGAGAGTCAGTTATACAGAATGGATTTGATTTTTTTGTTGTTGCATTAAGGCCTGCAGTGTGAATATACAGACATAGAGAGAAATGGCTGGTTCAATCCAAAGATGTCTTATTACACAGGTACTCCATATATCAACATGTTGTAGTAGAGAGATACATGTAACCTCCTTTTTAACGACTGCTCAGAGGATACTAACAACAAGATTTACTGACCTCCCTCTGTTTTCTATTACAGGGGTTGAGCACATTTGGGTTTGGTTAATCAACTTGGCCACTTTCCAAAATCATATATCATCTCCAGCACGAAACAACTGTCTATTCAGAAAGTATTCAGACCCCTTGATTTTGTGACGTTACAGCCTTATTCTAAAATGTATTCAAAACTAAAATTTCCCTCAACAATCTACACACAGTACAAAGTGAAAACAGTTTTTTGACATTTTTGCAAATGTATAAAAGATAAAAAACTGAAATACCTTATTTACATACGTATACAGACCCTTTACTATGAGACTGTAGGAGTAATTGAGACACATAGATAACACATAAAGGCATAGGACAGCTGAACATTAAAAAACAGACCACACGAAGAGAAGAGACACATAGTCTGCTGATTCCACTAAGGGCACACATACCAGAGAAATAGGCACCTAGGGCAACTGGACAGACTAGACACATAGTCTCGAAAATTAGTGTAAGGTGACACTAGAACTTAGTGCAATAGCAGGAAATGCCGCTATACAAGAGTTTGTATCTTTGTCAAAATAACAAACAAATAATTGGTTTGAGGTTAGTAGGTATGGAATTTTCACTTGGCGGTGTATAGTCTCTAATTGATCAATGAGTGGTTCATAGAGATTACAGTTTATATGTGATGAAAAAAGTATTAGATCATGTTTTTACCTAACTTCTAGTAGAGTACCGATGGAATTTTAATTGTTAGACATTCTATACCGCCATTCTCTGGAACGGTTAAGATGCTTATAGAATAAAATCTATGTATAAGTAATACTATTGGTTTGCTGATTAAAAGGTAACATTGTGAATATTAACGATATGTACACTTTCTTTTCCAGAAAGAATAATAAAAAATAAAAAAAGGGTTTTAATCTTCTCTGGTCAAAATGTCATTGGAGACTGCATTACTGTGGAAAGCAGTTAGTTAAAGTCAGCCGCTTTAAAAATAAAAATATCTGGATAAGGCTAAAAAATGGAGTTCTGGATAAGTGTGTTATTGGCCTATGGTTCACTAGTAAGTACACCATGTACTGGGAATGAATATGCATTAGTAGATTTATTGGAAGGGTTTTTTCCAATTCAGTTTCAAATTGGGTATGCAGAAGGATGGAAACATTTAAAAAAAAAAATGTATTTAAGTTGTTTCTAAAGAAAGGGGAGTGGAAACATTTGAATGGTGTCAAAATGCCCTGAATCCTAAGAATTTCCTGTGAAAGACTGATCACCTTCACTAGAAATTGTTGGAACAGGTGGGATTTAATTATAAAATAATTAAGAAACACCAGACTCTATTCAAAGTGTATAATTACTTTGAAAAAATATCAGTTCCCTGGGGTTATGGTCTTTGGGTAAATACACAAATGTGCTTTGTTCATTCTGCATATAAAAAGTGATGAAAGTTACTCCAAAGGGTTTATTGGAGTGTGGGTCTCTGTGAGGGTTATGTTGATAAATACATCATCTGTAATTCGTCTGAGAAATCACCAGTAGAATAAGGGAGTTATCATGGAAGGTGACGTCAGAATGCTTTAAGGCATGGGAGAGAATATCACCACAAGTGGGTGTGGAGCTCAAACCCACCCTAACCGACTGAATAGTGAGGGACAACTGTCTGATGACCTGTGAACTGTATCTAAAAATAGACATGCTAAAATTATATTTGTTGGGAGAATAATGACTTAAAGGAATTGGGGTACTGACCTTTTATTACCAGGCCATTACCAGGTTTTTTTTTTTTTTCTCGTTTGGTCAATTTATTTTTGTTTTGAGGAACATAAGGTTGTGTATATGTTCCTGAGGAGGGACTGATACTGATATAAATGATATATAAATTGATTTAAGAATGTTTTAAGTATGTATCAAACAATGGCTGTTATGGGTTAGAAAAACTGTGACTACATTGGGGATATGAGGGGGCTCATAAATGAAGTTAATGGTAGTGAAGGGGTGTTGTTTCTAGAAACTATGTATAAAAATAGAGATAATTCACAGAAAAGGAAAGACAGCTGGCTGTGTAAAATATAGGGACAATTCTAAAGTAAATAGAACAATTCACATATGGTAAAATGGTAAAATGGTAAAAATAAAATAATGGTAAAATGGTAAAAATGGTAAAATGGTAAAAATAATAAGTGGTGGCATTTTGAACACTAGAGCAAAAGTTTAAGAAACTTATGACTTAGTTTTGATAGGATTGGATATTAATCCAACTGGAAGACACTTGACTGATTACATGTTATTGTACAGCAGTTGCTGTAGGGACCATCATTTGACTATCATTATGAATATTTCTGTGGCAGGAAGCCAGGTATTTGAGGCAGAATGTTTACATAGGGCTGTTATTAAAAATTAAGATTTAGTGATCTTGCTATAAGAAGAAAGTCTGTTGTCAGGAAATAACCCATGTGTTAGTGTGTATGTCCTCAGGAAAAAACAGCCAGAAATGGAAGGGCTTGGGCTGCATTCTGGAGACTGAGTGTACATCAAGATACACCAGGCTGGTGGTATACTTCTTACAACACTGCAGTGGTAAAGTTCTTCATGTCTCTCTTTGGTGGGTGCATAAGTCTCACAAGAAGTGAGGTCCAGCTGAATAATGGGTGAGCTTGAAAACACCATGACAGAGGACGTGGAATCAGAGAGAGGGAGAGAGAGACTAGATTCCACTATAGACATACTGGGTTGAGTTTGGGGGCTACTTGTTTCATTTTTTAATGCATCATGTGAAAAAGAATAGATGATAGGATATTATACTCTAAACAAACATGTTAAAGGAATTGATGTGAAAGCATATACAGTGTTGAATTACATCAAGAAGAGATAATGTTGATTAAGGTTATGCACATGATTATCAGTTGAAATGGAGCAGTTGGGAAACTAAGTAAAAAATGACATGATTTGGGAACACCTCTCAGAACCTGGGGCCAAAAGGGGAAGACTGGGTGGAAGCATGAGGAAGCTTTTTAGGGCTTTTATTTTTGTGGAGTCCAGCAGAAAAGTATCCTGGAGGCATAGAGTCAGGTGAAGAGAAAGTGGGAATTGTCATGGTCTCAGATTTCAGTTTTCATGAATATATTTATGCATAACACATAACATTGTCAATACTGTTATGCTTTGTCTGTTGTTTTTTTTTAAGTCTTATGTTTAGGAAACCAGAAGGAGAGGGGTTCGCCAGCTTCAGATGGAATGTCAGTTTGTTGTGTGATGAGTGATGGAAATAAGAGGATGTATGGTGCAATCATAGAACAGAGGCCATAAGTCTCTAAGTATGAATGCCTCACAGAAAGAAGGCAGAAACCTGAACCAGGACGAGAGGTTCCGCGTCTGATGATCCAAGGGGACCAGAAGGACCTCTCTCAGTGATACCAGGAGATCTAGTCCACGTTCGAGTGTTCCGGAGGAAGTGGGATCCACCGAGGAGAGAAGGACCCTATGAGGTGGCCAAAGCAACAAGAACGGCCGTCCAAGTGAAAGGAAGCCAGACATGGTACCATCTGAACCACTGCACCTGAGTCCCAACAGAGAGAAGGATACAACCATATAGAGATGAGGACACAGAGGATGCTGATTCACCAGGAGGGAGCCCGGAGGGAGCAGGAGCAGCGGAAACGATTGAGACGCCAGGGAGGAGCCAAGAAAACAGCAAATCAAGTGAAAGCCAAAATGGGACAGGTGCACCGACTAATGCACCCAGAAGAGGAGGAGAGGCCTCACAAGGAACAGAATGAGAACATCTCTTCCCTAAAATTGAAACCCTTCCAGATGGAAGCTAAGTCCAGCCTGAGGAGGGAGCCTCAGGTGAAGAAAGTGGAGGAAAAGTCCCGCAAGCTGAAGAAAATGGGGATTTCCCCACAATTGACTTTTCGGCTCTTGAATGGTCTACTTTAGACAATTGAAGTTAGAACAACAAAAGAATAATGACATTGACATAACAGAAGTAACAGTGAATGCTAGTATAGAAACAACAGACTCATGCACAATCAAGACGTATGGTGGAAGCAGGAAGAGAAGAAAGGAATCAGCCGAACAATCCAAAAAGACTGGCAAGGTTAGAATCTCTGTTCCACCTCAACTTATAACAGAAGCAGGAGAACTGAAGTCTATCTCAATCATAAGGATCAAACCCTTACCGGAGATGGCACTCTGTGGATGGACCCATTACCAAACAAAGGGACAAGTCGTTTGGGATCCGAAAGGATGTGACCTGACATTAATCAAAGAAAAAGACGAGAGGGTGCTCATCATGAATCAGATTGAACCAGTTGAAGGTGAAGAATTAATAGTTGAAATAACAAGAACAACAGTGACCGAAGGGAGTAGCACCACGGTCATTAAGATTGATCCTACCCCTGCACCTGAACAGGAAGAACCTGTGACAACAACAAGGGTGGCGGCTGCTGTGATGACCACAGTAGCTACCACTAAGATGACATCGACCTCCCTTACCAAGCACACCACCGTACCCACAAAGCAACCTGAGACATCAGAGTCAGGAGAGTTTTTTACTGACATTTGGAACTTTCTGATAAACTCTAATGATCTACCTCAAGATAAGAACATTGAAAAAGCAACAGAATTAGATATATCAGAATCAGAACCACTCAAGGACACCACACGAGAAGGAGTGACGAACGAGTGATACGAATGGGCTAAGTATATGGCAAACAAACACAGAATGGACAATTGTATTTTGTGTAGAAAATCACCTTTGTCTGATCTTTTAATAGTCTCTGAACCAGCATAATTTAAAAACTGTGTAAGTTGGAAAAATGACCATTGTACCAATAGAAAGTATTCTATTCCCTTGTGTGACATAAAATGTAGGATTGCTCTGGGTAAGCACTAGGGGTAAAACTATGTTGAATGAGACCATGCTGGGAGACAATGATTGTGCTGCCTATAACATTAGAACTGAATTAAATGTACCTCAATTAGACAGAGGTACCGTGGTTAAAGGAAAATATGAATGTTTTTACAGACACCACACCGAAGGAATTGATGTAGGAAACACCACTGTAGAAGTGATACTATTTGGGTGTTAGAGAATGTGGGAGTTCGTAAAAGTAATGATAAAGGGTTGATTATGAATAGAAAAGGGTTGTGTGGTCACATAACTCAGGTTGCGCCATCTCTTACTATGTTGAAAAATCAAGACAGAGGTATTGCTGATTGTTCTTTCCACACATCCAGAAACTAACTGTTGAATGTATTGTCTGATGGATGGATTGGTCTTTGTGCCTTAGTTAGAGCAATTAAATAGGTTACTATTATTAAATCACCCCATGATGACTATGTTAAACCTAGAGTTAAAAGGGCTTATGAGAAGGATCCTGAGGTATACCTTAATGCAATTGGACTGCTTAGAGGTGTACCTTGGGATTTCAAGGCCAGAGATGAGGTTAAATCAGGATTTGAATCTATATTCTTGTGGATAACATCAAATAAGAACTTAGAGTGGATTAATTATATATACTATAACCAACAGAGATTCATTAACTATACTGACTCGGCTCTAACGGCATTGGGGGAACAGGTACAGGCTACCAGTAAAATGACTTGGCAAAATAGACAGGCTCTCAATTGGCTCTTAGCGGAGAAGGGTGGAGTTTGTGTCATGTTTGGGGATGACTGTTGCACCTTTATTCCCAATATTGCTATGGCCAAACTCAAAGGATTACGAGCAGAAGTAAAGGCTAATGCTGGTTTAGACTCTCATGTATGGGATTGGTTGGACCTAGCGTTAGGAAAGTGGGGAGCCATGTTTGCTAGGATGGCCATCATGTTGGGAGGAGGGTTATTGGCTCTGGGTATTGCATTTTGTTGTGTTATACCCCTGGTAAAGTCAATTGTAGTTCAGACAACAGTTAAACAGATGTCTGTAAGGAGAGATGACCCTCCTGTGGTGATTGATCCTGTACCGGGAAGCCCAGGCAATTATACCAATAAGTATGGAAAGCCTTGCAATGCGGTTGGAGGACCTCTTGACTGCCCCTTTGGTAACCCTAACTGTCTCTATGAAGTGATTGGGGGGGGGGGGGTGGTCATGCGTGTCACGATTTTCGTAAGGATGGTTTCCATGTATATGTTCAATTACCCAGTTCAGATGAATGTTTACTTATACATGTCCACAAAAAGTGTCATTTGCGTCACAATTGCAAGTGGTGTACAAAAATTCATGAGGATGGTCATAACCATCACCCAGAACCTTTTTTCTGTGTCAAGTGTCAAAGAGGAGATTGTCTTATTTGTAAGGATGAGGACTGTGCTCCTAGATAATGGGGTTTTAGCATTTTTATTTTTCCTAATGCTTTGTGTTCTTTGTATGTTTCTTTGAATTTTTAGATATATATCGATGAACATATATATTTTCTTTTAATTAAAGTTAGTTTTGCCTTCTAAAAATAGGATCATTTTACAAAAACATGTTAGGTAACAGAGGGTATTCCGGTTACAAGTGTCTATGGACTATGTCTTTAATCATCTAACAAAGGTTGGTAGGTGTCTGCAAGGGAGGATAATGTTGAAATGTTTGGTATAGTTAGGTTTTCTTTAATGTTTCTGATTTGATCTTTTACTCCTATTTCACATTAACAAATTGGAGATGTTTGGTCCAGTTGGTTTATATGCTTTACTTTGTTTGTTTATTTTATTGTCCATCATAGGTATTCTCATTTACCATTCCAAAGTCATATTTGCATAATGTATGTGGCTAATTAGCCCCAGAGGAGGGATTTGTAGGAGTAATTGAGACACATAGATAACACATAAAGGCATAGGACAGCTGAACATTAAAAAACAGACCACACGAAGAGAAGAGACACATAGTCTGCTGATTCCACTAAGGGCACACATACCAGAGAAATAGGCACCTAGGGCAACTGGACAGACTAGACACATAGTCTGTCCATTCCACTAAGAGCACACATACCAGAGAAATAGGCGCCTAAGGCAACTGGACACACTAATGATAGAAGAGACACATAGTCTGCCGATTCCAATAAGGGCACACATACCAGAGAACATGCTGAGGCACTGAGTTAAATACAGGGCTAAGTCATAGGCCTATAGGATAGATGGACATATATTATTTTTAAGACAAGCACGGGTCTGGCCACTATTATAATCTAACTGAAAGCAGATATGGGCGTTAGTAGGCATGAACAAGCAGGAAGCCTGAACTAAAAAGATAATGGTGGCAGGAAGGATTAAGGGAAGTATGCTTATTTGCATATGGGTTGGACCCATATGCTATATGTGTATAAAGACTGGAGCCGGGGCTGGGAAGCGGGGTGTGTGTTCCGCGGACCATTCCGGCTTTGATATACTTTGTATTAAAAGCCTAATTGATTTCACAAGTTCTTGTCAGCGTTATATTTGAACCGATTGTCTACGACAAGACTTGCAAAAATGGGGAGAAGGGCCTTGGTCAGGGAGGTGACAATGAACCCGATGGTCAATCTGAAAGAGCTCCAGATTTCCTCTGTGGAGATGGGAGAACCTTCCAGAAGGACAACCAACTCTGCAGCACTCCACCAATTAGGCCTTTATGTTAGAGTAGCCAGACAGCCCGCTTGGAGTTTGCCAAAAGGAACCTAAAGACTCTCAGACCATGAGAAACAAGATTCTCTGGTCTAATGAATCCAAGATTGAACTCTTTGGCCTGAATACCAAGCGTCACGTCTGGAGGAAACCTGGCACCATCCCTACGGTGAAGCATGGTGGTGGTAGCATCATACTGTGGGGCTATTTGTCAGTGGCAGGGACTGTGAGACTAGTCAGTATCGAGGGAAAGATGAACGGAGCAAAGTACAGAGAGCTCCTTGGTGAAAACCTGCTCCAGAGCGCTCAAGGCCACAGACTGGGGCGAAGGTTCACCTTCCAACAGGACAACGACCCTAAGCACATAGCCAAGACAATGCAAGAGTGGCTTCGGGACAAGTCTCTGAATGTCGTTGAGTGGCCCAGCCAGAGCCCGGACTTGAACACGATCGAACATCACTGGAGAGACCTGAAAATAGCTGTGCAGTGACACTCCCCATCCAACCTGACAGAACTTGAGAGGATTTGCAGAGATAAATGGGAGAAACTCCCCAAATACAGGTGTGCCAAGTTTGTAGAGTCGTACCCAAGAAGACTCAAGGCTGTAATCGCTGCGAATGGTGCTTCAACAAAGTACTGAGTAAAGGGTCTGAATACTTATGTAAATGTGATATTTCATTTTTTTTTTTTTGCAAACATTTCTAAAAACCTGTTTTTGCTTTGTCATTATGGGGTATTGTGTGTAGATTGGTGAGTGATTTTCAAAACCTTCAACGAGTTTCTAGCCAGAGGGAGGCTATTTTTCTTGATCCCCACGTCACCGCCAATCTCATAGTGTTCTAAAATCACTGTTTTTAAAATGTTTAAACTTTTGATGATGTCATCGGGTAGGATGTTTTCACTTTTTTTTTTTATTATACAAAAAGTAGACATGTTGTTTCCACGTGTTGACAATGGTACGGTGCTGGAGATGATGAAGATGAGGTTGAAATGTGATGGAGTTGCCCTTTAAAGTGCATCAAAATTAATATGTACTACCCTTTCACTTGGCAACATTAAGGATTCTTGTGTTTTATGCTTTGCTTTGGCAAATGTTCAACAGATATTAAGCATTGGCATAACATCTTGCTAAGTAAAAAAAGAGTGGGCAGGAGAGCAAGGCTACTCAGCTACAGCTTGGCTTGATAGCCTACCATAGAGGTCTCCTCTGTTCCTCCCATTGAGAGAGCAGGCACCGTGGACTAGCGACACCAACGAGAGAAGTAGAACAGCACCGGTCAGGTTCATCATGGGACAGGCCCTCCTGAGACGCAGGGGAGAAGGGACTTCAGGAGAACCTAGGCCAAAGAAAAATATTCAATAAAAAGAGAATGTTTAAGCACATCCAGCTTGGGTGGTCAAAGCCTGAAACCCCTCTTCACACCCAGCCTCCATACATCCTGTTGTAGGCCTTGGTAATCGTCATCCAAATATAAATGCATCAGAATTTTCCTCAGTCAACATCGGTACCTACTACCTACCTTCAACAAGTCAACAAGAGTAAATGCTTTTCAAAATAAAGTACAGTGTTTAAAATGTTTTTTTATTGACAAATTATTTTCCAATACTGGTATTTCCAAATGCTTTGGTGCATAATGCTTATGACTTAACTTCAGATGCATTCAAGTGTTGAATTTCATGTCTATTCCCATTGAATCCACACTTGACAACGGAGAGGTTTCCTTACCATTCTAAAGTGGTATGGTTCTAAACTGACAAATGGATTTGTTCCAAACTCTTCAAAAGTGACCAGTGGTAGGTTCTAAGCACTTTAGAATACGTATGTGTTTAATAAAGTGGCATTTCTTACCTTTCTCTCTTTTGGATATGTGTTAAAATGTGAATATCCCACAGGTTTGGGTTGTCCAGGTGTGTTTGCTGCTCTCTCTGCTAGCAGTCTGTGCAACAGGAGAGGGTGGGGCTCACCTGCAAAGTATCCTCCCATCTCATACAGTTACACCCCACACAATCCTTACTGCTACCTTACAGCAGATTCTACTGAGGCCGATAGAGTAAATTACAGGGGATTTAATAAAGTAGGCTACACAAATACATAGCACACAGTGCAATCTTTGCTGTTTTTTTAAACTCATTTTGGATGAAGTATCGCTGTGTGTGGCCTAAAAATGTTGCCAGTAGTGAAGATTCAAGGCCCTCTGAAGGTTCAATGTCCTCTTAGAGAAGTTTCTACAGGATGCACTTCCTCACATTATAACAATCTCACAGTCTTCACCTCAGAATGACATGGAGGTCTGACTCAGTCAACTGAACAAGACTGTGCGAAGAATGAGAACACATTTCTTGGCTAAAGTTGTTAGATTCAAGTGTCTGCAAAGTCCAATCTAAACAATGTAATGGATCTCAAATAGCATTTGGCTCACCCCAGATCAGACCTGAAAGAGTCCTTTCATTGCTATAAACTTGGCCTTGAAGGAAACATTGACGAGTCAAGCGCCCAGCTACCTTCTATCTCACTCTTATGCAACACGGAAGCTAAAAGCTGTGTCAAAGTGTCCTGGTAAATTGTTTTTTAATGTACAATAGATTTCTCATTTCCTCAGACATGAGAAAAACAGAAATCTCTTGCTCTAACACAGGAGTTTGGTGGCACCTTAATTGGGGAACTCAGGCTTGTGGAAATGACTGGAGTGGAATCAGTGGAATGGTATCAAACACATGTTTTCCAGGTGTTTGATGCCATTCCATTTGCTCCGTTCCGGCCATTGTTAGCAGCCTCCATTAAGAATAAGTTCACATGCAGATAAGTGCCTGCAGCATGCAATTCAAATCTGATATGGACTGGTCTTTGTCTCAGGTGGGCCTGTTTTGCCCTCAGGCTAACATAATGGAAGTCAGGAACTGCGAAGGCCAAACATGCAGATACATGCATCCCGCATGCAACCTGGCTGCCACAACTGACAGACCATCATACTCCAAAGTATGGATGGAAACGTTCAGCATGGTGGGCTGAACAACAACATGGTAGACAGGGGCAAAGAATTACACAATCACTCAAAGTAAATTGCACACTGGTATTCTTGTTCAACATTTAGTTGATCAATAGATGATTGTATCTCCTAACTTGGTATAGGCTCTGAGATTAAATAGGCTATGAAGTCACTCTCCTATCTCACAGCAATAGGCTACTATACCCATATTGTCAAATATTGTAAATAGGCTACCGGTCTATTTACTTTGGAGGCTGCTTATTGAATGAGCGAGATAAACGGTAGCTTAACATTTGTTGTGTAGCGGTAATAAACCAGTCATGTCAGACAAGGAGAAACATGTCCTGCTGTAACGATATGCGCTGAGAGTCGGGAAGCAAGTTCAGGGAGTGTTTTAATAAAATAAACATCATCCAAAAGCAGAAACACTAACAGCACACAGACATGGAACTGAAATAGAAACAACGACACCTGGGGAAAGACTTAAAGGGAGTGACATATATAGGGAAGGTCATATGATATGATTTAGGCCTATATACTGTGATAAAAGTAAAATAAATATTATACGACATACTATGTGAGATAGTAGACGACAATTTGTGCATAACCATGGTCTGAGCTGTTTGCGGAAATATGCACACTTTCCAACTGACAAATATATAATCTACCAAGATTTTAAAATAACTGAAATTGGCACAAGATGGAGGTAATGTTGGAACATCACTAAGAAAATTACAGTTAACTAAAATGTACAGTTAATCCAGTATAAACTAATGTATAGAATTTAATACACAAGAGACAACATTCACAAATTCTACAGCACAAGGCAGAGTAATGTCTTAAAAGTTATACTAACAATTACTCAGTGATCCATGCATTCTGGGAATGCTATAAAATCCAAAAGTTATGGGCGGAGTTAGGAAGTTGTCTGTCAGAAGTATTACAATGTAAATGTACTTTTAATCCTCCTGTCTTAATATTTCAAGACATGGCATATGAGCGTGCAGTGAGATACAACATAGATTGGACAACATTTTGCTTGTCAATAATCTTGAAAATAAAACATATACTTAAAAACTGTAAATCAACCAATCTTCCAGCAGTAACACAATGGAAAGGTCAAATGCGTTATTATCTAAATGTTGAAAGCACGTGGGCGACGACGGAGAGAAACAAAATGGTGCAGTTTGACGGAGAGTGACACAGTCGCGGAGATGTGAGCAGGTGGGTCTGGGCAGGGAGGATTTAGTCAATGTTTGTGTGCGTCTGTATGTTCTCGTTTGTATGTGGATGTTTTATACTGTAAAAAAAAGAAATTGTTCAAAAAATGTAAGAAAATCACTTTACCATCAAGTTCCAAATAATAAATACCAATATTCGAGGAAAACAGGCGCACGCAAGGTTTAGTGTTTTCTGTGTGCACGCACCTTTGATAAATGATGGGAAAGTCTCCATGCATAAGCACAACTTCTAGTGGTTAAAGAATTGTATTGCAAGCAAAGATGAAAACGTCTTTAGAGGGTTGAAGTTGAGGAATGTTTCGATAAGAAGAGCACGGATACAGTGTGTCGCTGTCAAAATGAGGGTTACTTCCAGAGAGGTGTATTTAGATGCCCTTAAACTTCTGTACACACATGTCATGCCATCAGAACGTACTGTACTGTCTCCGAGGATGCTGTAAGGGACTGTCTCTGAGGATGCTGTGAGGGGCTGGCTTTGAGGATGCTGTGAGGGGCTGGCTTTGAGGATGCTGTGAGGGTCTGTCTGTCTCTGAGGATTCTGTGAGGGTCTGTCTGTCTCTGAGGATGCTGTGAGAGGCTGTCTGTCTGAGGATGCTGTGAGGGGCTGGCTGTCTCTGAGGAGGCTGTGAGTGGCTGGCTGCCTCTGAGGATGCTGTGAGTGGCTGGCTGTCTCTGAGGATGCTGTAAAGGCTGTCTCTGAGGATGCTGTGAGGGTTATCTCTGAGGATGCTGTGAGGGGCTGTCTCTGGATAGAGCCAGAGTGTTTAATGAATGAATGGGAGATGAGGGAACGCAGAATGGTCCCGTAAAGCTACAGGAGGCCCTTCCCCAGGGCCAGGCCTTATGATTTATGACATGAACCAGAGATGGGAAGGGAGGGGAGTGGGACGGATGAAGAGATAGAGAGAAAGAGAAGGGAAGTCTGTCTTCAATCAGACTAGATGCCTCTGGGCCATGTTTTACTCCAGATTATAGATTCTGATAACTCAAATGGTGAACATTATTTTCACATAGAGGGAGGATTCCTGACAGATATAAAGCATGATGTCACATTTTCAACATGCACACTTGGACGCAAGTCAACTGAGTTGTGTGAAATGTCCACAAGCTGCCAGTGCCGATCACTTCAATTTACAAAACAAGGTTCTACCATACTAACCGCCACACTGCCTTTATTCAGATTTTTCCAGATTCACTATTTTGAAACGCACACACAGCCTATACTGGTCTGCTAATACAGGACAAGTAAAAACCCAGTGCACCACTTTTGTGAAAACGAAATGTATTTGAGTGTTTACCAGCATTTGTAACTTAAGTCTAATCATTATCTGTACAAAACAATTAATCTGATAATACTTGTGGAATATAAAAATACTTGCTTGATATAAACTCAAAAAAAGAAACGTCCTCTCTCTGTCAATTGTGTTTATTTTCAGCAAACTTAACATGTGTAAATATTTGTATGAACATAACAAGATTCAACAACTGAGACATAAACTGAACATGTTCCACAGACATGTGACTAACAGAAATGGAATAATGTGTCCCTGAACAAAGGGGGGGGGGGGGGGGGGGGGTCAAAATCAAAAGTAACAGTCATTATCTGGTGTGGCCACCAGCTGCATTAAATACTGCAGTGCATCTCCTCCTCATGGACTGCACCAGATTTGCCCGTTCTTGCTGTGAGATGTTACCCCACTCTTCCACCAAGGCACCTGCAAGATCCCAGACATTCCCGGGGGGAATGGCCCTAGCACTCAGCCTCCGATCCAACAGGTCGAAGACGTGCTCAATGGGATTGAGATCCGGGCTCTTCGCTGGCCATGGCAGAACACTGACATTCCTGTCTTGCAGGAAATTACGCACAGAACGAGCAGTATGGCTGGTGGCATTGTCATGCTGGAGGGTCATGTCAGGATGAGCCTGCAGGAAGGGTACCAGATGAGGGAGGAGGATGTATTTCCTGTAACGCACAGCGTTGAGATTGCCTGCAATGACAACAAGCTAAGTCCGATGATGCTGTGACACACCGACCTAGACCATGACGGACCCTCCACCTCCAAATCGATCCCGCTCCAGAGTACAGGCCTCGGTGTAACGCTCATTCCTTCGACGATAAACGCAAATCCGACCATCACCCCTGGTGAGACAAAACCGCGACTCGTCATGTGAAGAGCACTTTTTGCCAGTCCTGTCTGGTCCAGCGACGGTGGGTTTGTGCCCATAGGCGATGTTGTTGCCGGTGATGTCTGGTGAGGACCTCCCTTACAAAAGGCCTACAAGCCTTCAGTCCAGCCTCTCTCAGCCTATTGCGGACAGTCTCAGCACTGATGGAGGGATTGTGCATTCCTGGTGTAACTCGGGCAGTTGTTGTTGCCATCCTGTACCTATCCCGCAGGTGTGATGTTCGGATGTACCGATCCTGTGCAGATGTTGTTACACGTGGTCTGCCACTGCGAGGATGATCAGCTGTCCGTCATGTCTCCTTGTAGTGTGGTCTTAGGCGTCTCACAGTACGGACATCGCAATTTACTGACCTGGCTACATCTGCAGTCCTCATGCCCCCTTGCAGCATGCCTAAGGCACGTTCACGCAGATGAGCAGGGACCCTGGGCATCTTTCTTTTGGTGTTTTTCAGAGTCCGTAGAAAGGCCTCTTTAGTGTCCCAAGTTTTCATAACTGTGACCTTAATTGCCTACTGTCTGTAAGCTGTTAGTGTCTTAACAACCGTTCCACAGGTGCATGTTCATTAATTGTTTGTGGTTCATTAAACAAGCATGGAAAACAGTGTTTAAACCCTTTACAATGAAGATCTGTGAAGTTATTTGGATTTTGATGAATTATCTTTGAAAGACAGGGTCCTGAAAAAGGAAAACAATTTTTTTTGCTGAGTTTATGTTTTCCAGTTTCTTGAAATACTTTGCAAATGCAACTTATTTCTATATGAAAACTGAAACAGTCTATTCATTCCTTTTCCATTTTAGTAGACACTCTTATCCAGAGCAATTTACAGTAGTAAGTGCATTCTTTTTTGTACTGATCCCCAGTGAGAATAGAACCCACAACCCCATCATTGTTAGCACCATGTGTTACCAGCTGAACCACATCATCACATCATATCATCACAAACCACTTTTTTATTTTATTTATTTATTTCACCTTTATTTAACCAGGTAGGCTAGTTGAGAACAGGTTCTCATTTACATCTGCGACCTGGCCAAAATAAAGCAAAGCAGTTCGACACATACAACAACACATATTTACACATGGAATAAACAAACATCGTCAATAATACAATAGAAAAAGTCTATATACAGTGTGTGCAAATGAGGTAAGATAAGGGAGGTAAGGCAATAAAATAGGCCATAGTGGCGAGGTAATTACGATATAGTAATTAAACACTGGAGTGATAGATGTGCAGAAGATGAATGTAAAAGTAAAGATACTGGGGTGCAAAGGAGCAAAATAAATAAATACAGTATGGGGCTGAGGTAGTTGGATGGGCTATGTACAGGTGCAATGACCTGTGAGCTGCTCTGACAGCTGGTGCTTAAAGTTAGTGAGGGAGATAAGAGTCTCCAGCTTCAGCAATTTTTTACAGTTCGTTCCAGTCATTGGCAGCAGAGAACTGGAAGGAAAGGTGGCCAAAGAGGAATTGGCTTTGGGGGTGACCAGTGAAATATACCTGCTGGAGCGCGTGCTGCTATGGTGACCAGTGAACTGAGATAAGGCGGGGGTTTACCTAGCGAAGACTTGTAGATGACCTGGAGCCAGTGGGTTTGGCGACGAGAATGAAGCGAGGGCCAGCCAACGAGAGCGTACAGGTCGCAGTGGTGGGTAGTATATGGGGCTTTGGTGAAAAAAAGGATGGCACTGTGATAGACTGCATCCAATTTGTTGAGTAGATTTTTGGAGGCTATTTTGTAAATGACATTGCCGAAGTCAAGGATCGGTAGGATAGTCAGTTTTACGAGGGTATGTTTGGCAGCATGAGTGAAGGATGCTTTGTTGCGAAATAGGAAGTCGATTCTAGATTTAATTTTTGGATTGGAGATGCTTAATGTGGGTCTGGAAGGAGAGTTTACAGTCTAACCAGACACCTAGGTATTTGTAGTTGTCCACATATTCTAGGTCAGAACCGTCCAGAGTAGTGATGCTGGACGGGCGGGCAGCTGTGGGCAGCGATCAGTTGAAGAGCATGCATTTAGCTTTACTTGCATTTAAGAGCAGTTGGAGGCCACGGAAGGAGAGTTGTATGGCATTGAAGCTCGTCTGGAGGTTAGTTAGCACAGTGTCCAAAGAAGGGCCAGAAGTATACAGAATGGTGTCGTCTGCGTAGAGGGGGATCAGAGAATCACCAGCAGCAAGAGCGACATCATTGATATATACAGAGAAGAGAGTCGGCCCGAGAATTGAACCCTGTGGCACCCCCGTAGAGACTGCCAGAGGTCCGGACAAAAGGCCCTCCGATTTGACACACTGAACTCTATCAGAGAAGTAGTTGGTGAACCAGGCGAGGCAGTTTTGAGAGGAGTCGAAAGCCTTGGCCAGGTCGATGAATACGGCTGCACAGTATTGTCTCTTATCGATGGCAGTTATGATATCGTTTAGGACCTTGAGCGTGGCTGAGGTGCACCCATGACCAGCTCGGAAGCCAGATTGCATAGCGGAGAAGGTACGGTGGAATTCGAAATGGTCTGTGATCTGTTTGTTAACTTGGCTTTCGAAGACCTTTGAAAGGCAGGATAGGATAGATACAGGTCTGTAGCAGTTTGGGTCTAGAGTGTCTGCCCCTTTGAAGAGGGGGATGACCGCGGCACCTTTCCAATCTTTGGGGATCTGAGACGATACGAAAGAGAGGTTGAACAGGCTAGTGATCGGGGTTGCAACAATTTCAGCAGATCATTTTAGAAAGAGAGGGTCCAGATTGTCTAGCCCGGCTGATTTGTAGGGGTCCAGATTTTGCAGCTCTTTCAGAACATCAGCTATCTGGATTTGGGTGAAGGAGAAATGGGGGAAGCTTGGGCGAGTTGATGTGGGGGGTGTAGGGCAGTTGAATATCTCGACTATAGTGGATTTATCGGTGGTGACAGTGTTTCCTAGTCTCAGTGCAGTGGGCAGCTGGGAGGAGGTGCTCTTATTCTCCATGGACTTTACAGTGTCCCAGAACTTTTTTGAGTTTGTGCTACAGGATGCAAATTTCTGTTTGAAAAAGCTAGCCTTAGCTTTCCTAACTGCTTGTGTATATTGGTTCCTAACTTCCCTGAAAAGTTACATATCACGGGGGCTATTTGATGCCAATGCAGTACGCCACAGGATGTTTTTGTGCTGGTCAAGGGCAGTCAGGTCTGGAGTGAACCAAGGGCTATACAGTGAGGGAAAAAAGTATTTGATTCCCTGCTGAGTTTGTACGTTTGCCAATCAAATTCTTTTTTCCCTCACTGTATCTGTTCCTGGTTCTACATTTTTTGAATGGGGCATGCTTATTTAAGATGGTGAGGAAGGCACTTTTAAAGAATAGACTTGATGTCTCAATGTACTTAATTACTGTATTGTGCATTGTTTTTCCTCATGGTGATGGAAAGTCTACAGGTACAAACCTAGATGACCAGCCTATGTACAATACAGTAATGTACATTTACATTAACTGGTTTGTAAGGATGGTAAATTAATACTGCACAAAAAGTGGTTGTTTCCCATGTTATTTGATTAAGAAAAATATTTAATTTGTTGTGGATGTTTTGTGTCTATACCCATTACTTTCGACCTTTTGATGTAAATGATTGAGGACAGGGTTTTGTTCTTTCTGGATTCCGTTAGAATGACAATTGTGGAGAAATTGACAGGGCAACAACTCTTACAATTCCAACAATTGAATCCTGAAAGATACTGTTCTTAATTACACTACCTTTTTTGCCAAAGCTGAGATGCTGAAGAAATGTTTTTCCTGCACTACACAGATCAATATCAATCTGCTAATAATAGTAAAGGCCCAGTGCACTTCTTTTGTGATATATATATATATGTCTTTTTTTTATTCTGATTTTTCAGGGGGTGATGCAGCACCCTCAGTACTCCTACTTCCCGCGGCTATGCTCGCACGTGTCTAAACAAACTAAGACAAGCCTACCGCAAAGTATTCATCAGACCATTAGCCCGCCACATCAGCATATGACATCTAAACATGAGTTGCCAAATACAAGTACACTGGAAGTACATTTTTTATGTTGAGAAATCAGTCTTGTCATGTTTATTTAAAAAGATGCAGGGTTGAGCTCAATTCCTAACTCACTCAGCTATTACATTCAGGGAATGTAGACCGAAAACCAATGATCTGGGAACAAATATATTTCATTGTTCAGGAGGCAGAGTGGCGTGGGAGGCAATTCATGCCTAAAATTGCATATAAAAAATACTTATGTAAAAAGGGTTGTGTATGCTGCAGTTCTGTGGTGAGAGTTTTATAGCATGCTAAATGAGGCCATAAATGTAACTAGGGGTAGCCTAGCCCACCAGTTCCCAACTCCAGTCCTCGAGTACCCCCACAGCACACGTGTTGTAGCCCAGACAAACATACCTGATTCAACTCATTGAGGGCCTGATGATTAGTTGACAAGTTGAAGTGTGCTTGTCCGGGACTACAATAATACTGTGTACTGTTGGGGATACTGGAGAACCGGAGCTGGGAACCACTGGCCTAGGCTATTATATGCCAGTGTGGGGTTAGCATGGTAACTGGACTGAGTTTAAACCTTGACAAGCAGGAGCAAAGTGACAAGTGTTGCCCGAGGATAAATGTCTGCTGAGTGAAAAAGGTTTCAGAGTCAGACCTCTTGGCATCACAACTTTTTTTATTTAACTAGGCAAGTCAGTTAAGAACAAATTCTTATTTACAATGACAGCCTACACCGGCCAAACCCGGATGATGCTGGGCCAATTGTGCGCCGCCCTATGGGCCTCCCAATAACAGCCAGTTGTGATACAGCCTGGATTTGAACCAGGGTGTCTGTAGTGATGCCTCTAGCACTGAGATGCAGTGCCTTAGACTGCTGCCCCACTCGGGAGCCCCAACTTCTTCTGCACTGGTGTCAGAAATGGGATGGAGTTCACTGAAGGTGTGTTTTGGAGTGGGGTGTCTTAGAGCAGAGAAGTGCAGTTATATTTCACCCCAAAATGTTCTGTACCCTGGTCCACTCCTGTTTTGTAGATCTGCTAGGTCTGGATAGGTAACAGCAAAATGATCAAAGGTGTTAGTAATTGTCACTGAAAGTTACAGAAAAGCAAGGCAAGGTTGTGAGGTTTGGCAAGGTTGTGAGGTTTGTAAATCTCATTTAACGTTGAAGAGCATATAGCACTCGAGGCACATTCTCGCTCCTCTTGCAAAACACAATCATAGAAAACAAATGGTCCTCAATCAGCCTTTTGAATTTCTCTAGAGGCACCAATTCATCCAAATTGAGAGAGCCTTGCATAACCGATAAAGACCAACAACACTTGGCCTATATTGTAAAGGCTAATATTATTTTAATGGTGTTAGTCTCCTGGTACAAATAACCACTGCTGTTACATCACTTTACTATTTCTATCTGCTTCAGAATTTCCTTAGAATTCCTTCCCGCGGCTCCGAACATAAAGTTTCCCGGTAGAACTAATTCAGGGGGATGTAGGGGTGTGTATGACGCACAGGTCGTGTAGACTACAGTATACCGAAAAGTAGCGTGATGAATACTGTAGGCTACTCTTTGCCTAACCATTCGATGATTCGGAGCGGGGTGTGAGGAGTGGCCGGCCGCACCAATTTCTGTAGAACAAGATTGGGCTTTGGGTTCTATAAGGGAATGGGATTCCTGCCTGCGCGCACCAGATAGTGCATCAGCCACATTGTAAGTTTATACATTTTCCGCACGCTTTTTTTGTTTGTTGTGTATGCAAACCTAGTCTACATTTAAATAATACAAAAATGTTGTGATTTAACGAATTTGCTCACAAAGTCTCAGTGTATATGCCTAATTATCCTTTTGAGGGACATACTTGGAAACATAATGTAGGTTTTATAGACAAACTTTTGAATTCAATGGGTGGTTTTGAGGATGTTATTCTAAGTGCAAAGTTGTTCAGTACATTTTTTTAAATGTAAAATAATCGTGTAGGCTAATAAAATAAATAGGCTGAAGTGAATTGATCACAAATCCCTCTATTGATGGTGTCCATTGGATAGGCCTACCTGTCGTCGCAATATGCGTTCATTTATGTTCAGCAAGTGAATAGTCTACTCTGAAATGTTAAACATTTAGGGCTACAAAGATAATAAAGCTGCCTTGTTGATTATAGTTAGGCTATAGACTGCATGCGCAACTTGCATGCTCAACATGTTTGAAGAGTGTATTGAACAAATTAATTAGTTAAAAATTATTATGGAAAATATATATCTTTGCCGTGGATAAACCGGATCAAAATAAACAGTAGAATGGTATGTGTGCGTACATGCATGTGTGCTTGAAATTCATTGTAAGAAATTGTCCATTTGCCAAAATCATGTTCTGAGAACATTTGGATAACTTTCTCAACAGTCTTTGTTCCCAAAATTGGTGTGTTGGTTGTAGACAAATGGTGTTCACTGGTAGTGGAGCCTCCTGCCAGCTGGATGCTGTAACAGTATTTCACAGACACTCCAGACTACTGCAGATCATGCTTATCATACTACCCACCATTAATCACCATGCTGTACAGTTGCATAATAGACCATTCCCCTGTTGAAGTACTTTTATTCACTAATGAAGTTTGTCAATGGATGACGCCTTATGATGCTGGGATGTTAGTACCTTATGATGCTGGGGTGTTAGTACCATATGATGCTGGGGTGTTAGCACCTTGTGATGCTGGGCTGTTAGTACCTTATGATGCTGGGATGTTAGAACCTTATGATGCTGGGGTGTTAGCACCTTATTAGGCTGGGATGTTAGCACCTTATGATGCTGGGATGTTAGCACATAATGATGCTGGGATGTTAGTACCTTATGATGCTGGGATGTTAGCACCTTGTGATGCTGGGATGTTAGTACCTTATGATGCTGGGATGTTAGCACCTTATGATGCTGGGATGTTAGTACCTTATGATGCTGGGATGTTAGCACCTTATGATGCTGGGATGTTAGCACCTTGTGATGCTGGGATGTTAGTACCTTATGATGCTGGGATGTTAGCACCTTATGATGCTGGGGTGTTAGTACCTTATGATGCTGGGGTGTTAGCACCTTATTAGGCTGGGATGTTAGCACCTTATGATGCTGGGATGTTAGCACATAATGATGCTGGGATGTTAGTACCTTATGATGCTGGGATGTTAGCACCTTGTGATGCTGGGATGTTAGTACCTTATGATGCTGGGATGTTAGCACCTTATGATGCTGGGATGTTAGTACCTTATGATGCTGGGATGTTAGCACCTTATGATGCTGGGATGTTAGCACCTTGTGATGCTGGGATGTTAGTACCTTATGATGCTGGGATGTTAGCACCTTATGATGCTGGGATGTTAGTACCTTATGATGCTGGGGTGTTAGTACCTTGTGATGCTGGGCTGTTAGTACCTTATGATGCTGGGATGTTAGAACCTTATGATGCTGGGGTGTTAGCACCTTATTAGGCTGGGATGTTAGCACCTTATGATGCTGGGATGTTAGCACATAATGATGCTGGGATGTTAGTACCTTATGATGCTGGGATGTTAGCACCTTGTGATGCTGGGATGTTAGTACCTTATGATGCTGGGATGTTAGCACCTTATGATGCTGGGATGTTAGTACCTTATGATGCTGGGATGTTAGCACCTTATGATGCTGGGATGTTAGCACCTTGTGATGCTGGGATGTTAGTACCTTATGATGCTGGGATGTTAGCACCTTATGATGCTGGGGTGTTAGTACCTTATGATGCTGGGGTGTTAGCACCTTATTAGGCTGGGATGTTAGCACCTTATGATGCTGGGATGTTAGCACATAATGATGCTGGGATGTTAGTACCTTATGATGCTGGGATGTTAGCACCTTGTGATGCTGGGATGTTAGTACCTTATGATGCTGGGATGTTAGCACCTTATGATGCTGGGATGTTAGTACCTTATGATGCTGGGATGTTAGCACCTTATGATGCTGGGATGTTAGCACCTTGTGATGCTGGGATGTTAGTACCTTATGATGCTGGGATGTTAGCACCTTATGATGCTGGGATGTTAGTACCTTATGATGCTGGGATGTTAGCACCTTATGATGCTGGGATGTTAGCACCTTATGATGCTGGGCTGTTTGTACCTTATGATGCTGGGATGTTAGAACCTTATGATGCTGGGATGTTAGAACCGTATGATGCTGGGATGTTAGCACCTTATGATGCTGGGATGTTAGCACCTTGTGATGCTGGGATGTTAGCACCTTATGATGCTGGGATGTTAGCACCTTGTGATGCTGGGATGTTAGCACCTTGTGATGCTGGGATGTTAGCACCTTGTGATGCTGGGATGTTAGCACCTTGTGATGCTGGGATGTTAGCACCTTATGATGCTGGGATGTTAGCACCTTGTGATGCTGGGATGTTAGCACCGTATGATGCTGGGATGTTAGCACCTTGTGATGCTGGGATGTTAGCACCTTGTGATGCTGGGATGTTAGCACCTGGTGATGCTGGGATGTTAGCACCTTGTGATGCTGGGATGTTAGCACCTTGTGATGCTGGGATGTTAGAACCGTATGATGCTGGGATGTTAGCACCTTGTGATGCTGGGATGTTAGCACCTTGTGATGCTGGGAAGTTAGCACCTTGTGATGCTGGGATGTTAGCACCTTGTGATGTTTTGTTTTCTAACAGTGTATATATAAAACCTCAAAGGGTTCATCGGCTGTCCCCATAGAATAACTATTTGAAGAACCCTTTTTGGTTCCAGGTAAAAACTATTGCAGCCAACACTTTTGGGTTCCTTGTAGAACCTTTTCTACAGAGGGTTCATTTGGGAAACCTTTTTTTCTAAGACAGTGTGATTGTTCTTTGGCCCAGATGAATGTCCACACGTTTGATTCTGGATTTTAGATGAGCCCCCCCCCCCCCCCCCAATGCTTTATAAATAAAGGCAGCCAGCACTCACAAAGATGGTACATTATTTTGTTTTACTCCATAAGATTTTAGTTTGACTTTCCAGGAAACCATGAATCAAGGTTTGAGGTTGAGCAGGTACAATGTTTGTGATGCTGGTTGTAAACTCAAGACACGATGTTGAGTCTTCGTCTGACCAGATAAACACAGTCAAGCACAGTTTATAGGTGCTTCACATCCCTATCCACAGATCACACAAATTCGCATGCATGCACACACACACACACACACACACACACACACACACACACACACACACACACACACACACACACACACACACACACACACACACACACACACACACACACACACACACACACACACACACACACACACACACACACCACAGAGCAGAGTGAATACATCCATCAGTAGGTCCAACCCAGAGACCAGACCATCTAGTGACTGTTTATGGTTTCCTGTTTATATCGCTGTTGGGGGAAATCTTTTTTTCATGTTCAGGAAATTGCTCCAGGTGTGTTTACAGGTTCTGTCACGCCTTCTTCGACACCACATGAAGGCCTCCTCATCAAAACAATTAATTATAACCCACACAATAATTCACATTTCCTTTTGAAGTAGGATTCTTTCCTGTTGTGAGAAACTGGTCAAATTAAGATCCTGCATCTGTAACCATTATTCTGCCCTGCCCTCCACTTCTCTTTCCAAAGAACCTTTTCATTTAGATGGGATACTTTTGTTAAGACCAAAGTTTGGATACTTTCTCACTCTATCATTCAGTGTTGCTCTATTTCCTTTCAGGATAAACACAGTGTTCTCTTCTTGTTGTGTCAGTCGGCATCACAATGCCCATAGATGTGCACCCTTCATTTGTTGTGGAATTTCATAATGGGGAATTTCCGCCTAATACACAAGACAGAGCCAATTAACGGGAAAGTGGCCTTTCAGACCATTTAGGGCAATGTGTAATTGTTTCACCCCCAGGCTCAGACTTGATCTTGCCAAAGCCACATATTTTCATACACGTCTGTCAAAAGTTTGCAACACAAACAATACCGTTTTTATTCTTCAATGACATGCAAACCACAACAGCCACATCAATAAGTGCCCTGACTTAATTTCTCAGATGTACTGGATCATATCACAGCCAAATCAGAGAAGTGTGCTAAGTTTGAAGCCAATAACAGCCGAGCAATAACATCTAATCAGTGCTACTCCAACTGCTTATGGTTCAAGTAGCCTTAAATATTGTTATAGTTAAGCAATCTGGTACAATGTGATCATTACAATACGAATTCAGTGTAGTGTTCTGTTCTATTGATGATCAAGGTCACACAGTACAATGTTATTAATACTGTGTAATTACTGTGGTTGTTACTGTACTGCATGACAACACTATTGTAGCCAACACTACATTACTTAAATCTGCAACATTGGTTTACTGAAACCTCAGCCACTGATAGATGTCAACTGCATCAGAGATTCAAACTCACTCATCCACCGCCACATTGTGAATAACAGTAAGACTGCAGCAACCACTGCTGCCAAGGTGATCTAACTCAGCTACGTGACAAATAAGAATCTATAAGAACGTTTAAAAAAAAACAAGAACAGTTTCACAGGCTTTCTGAATTTTCAACATGATTGAAATTAGCTGTGATAGTGGTTTTCTGGAAAAGCTGCTGCCACTCTCCCTGTAAAAAGCCTTTTGAGAAACACTCTGTCTGTGTAAACAAACTGACTGTGTTCACACAGCTACCCGAAGAACACAATTCAGATTTTTCTTCCATATCCAATCTTTTTTTTCTGAGTGTCCAGACTCAGTGTCCAGACATTTTACCCATATCAGATTTGCTCATTCACACAGATGTAGCCTCTGAAGTAGATGGCCGGGCGGGGTGGATGTGGAGCCAGAGAAAGCAGGGGTACAAAGTGTAGAACCTACTTCCTACATTTGAATATACAAATTGATTTTATCAAACACGACTATGCTACATTTTATCTCTGGGACCATCAGGATGACAAATCAGAGCAAGATTACAGAGTGTAAGTAAATTATTTACCTTCAAAGGTGAATGTATCAAACCAGTTGCTGTGGTACGTGTTTTGTTGTTTTGCACTCTCCTCAAACAATAGTATGGTATTGTTTCACTGTAATAGCTACTGTAAATTGGACAGTGCAGTTAGATTAACAAGAATTTAAGCTTTCTGCCAATATAAGACATGTCTATGTCCTGGAAAGTTTGATGTTACTTACAACTGTCATGCTAATCACATTAGCGCACGTTAGCTCAAACGTCCCAGTATAGGGACACCGATCATGTAGAAGTTAAAATGTTGGGGTGGTTGCCATGGTAATGGCAGGTCATGTGCAAAAAAAGGAACACTTCAGAGCAAATCAGTTCTGATTTGAGCATCTAGACTGAGGTCACATATGTAGCATCAGAATTGTATCAGGATTGAGATCCACATATGGTGGTGGTATACAGTAAATCATAAGTCAAAAGATCAGATTCCATGTGTTTTTTGTTGTTGCTGTTTACACATTAGGGACAAGATCAGATAGGTATCAGATATGGAAATAATTGGAAAAGATCTGAATTGGGCTGCCTATGTAAACACAGCCCCTGTGGTCCACAGCCAGACTAGCATGACCTGTAGTTCTGTACATTGAACAGCCAAGTTCCTTTGTTTACACCTCCTAAAGCCTCAACTTCTGTGTATAAAACACAGCCGGCACCAGCTGTAAATGGAAAGTGATAAGAAGTAAATGTTAGGCTTCTCTATTTAGAGAAAGAGGAGGGGAAGAAGGACATTGCATTGGTTATCCCATAGGTCTAGGACGTCTTGTCAGCAGAGCTAACAACAGCATACAGCTGTGGGGAAGAGCTCTGAAATAGGATCCATTCACGTCTTCGGGCTTTATGATGATGATGATGTGTATGTTTAATGGAACAGTCAGGCAGCTGAAGCAGTTAATAACTGATGCCTAGCAGAACCCCACAGTCATCAGTTCAACAGTCAACATGGTTGATAGGTAACAAACATCAATTAAGCTTGAAATAAACCAGCCACTGAAACCCTATTGTTGATATATATGTTACGTTAAAGAGTCAGTCTTGGATAATTGTACTGGACCGTTCTGACCATAGACAATCTTGACCTTGACTCGTCATGAAGAGATAAACAAAATGTTGGTGGTGGAATCATTGTCCTGTAGAAAGCTTTAAAGTACTCCATAATTTAACAGATCCCTTGTGCCTGAATGTTCACGGTCAATCTGTGACCACAGTTTCTGAGTGGAATAGATGATTTGCCATTGAAAACAATAGGCCCCCACTCTTTTAGACCCCACTCTGTTGACCAGAAAGGAACTGCTTTGAACGCTGCCTAAATAAACCGAGGTAGAGAACAGAGCGTGAAGGAAATGTGCATGGAGATTTGTTAGACCCAGATGTAAGTATATTCAGTGGACTCTGACCTGAACAAATGAGATGTGAAGACCGCCTTTCTTTTTTTTTACCCCCTTTTTGAATGGTTTCCAATTGTTAGTAGTTACTATCTTGTCTCATCGCTACAACTCCCGCTTGGGAGAGACAAAGGTCGAGAGTCATGCGTCCTCCGAAACACAACCCAACCAAGCCGCACTGCTTCTTAACACAGCTCGCATCCAACCCGGATGCCAGCCGCACCAATGTGTCGGAGGAAACACCGTACACCTGGTTAGCGTGCACTGTGCCCGGCCCGCCACAGGAGTTGCTAGTGCGCGATGAGACAAGGACATCCCTACCGGCCAAACCCTCCCTAACCCGGACAACACTAAGCCAATTGTGGGTCGCCCCATGGACCTCCCTGTCGCGGCCGGCTGCGACAGAGCCTGGGCTCGAACCCAGTCTCTGGTGGCACAGAGACCACTGCGCCACCAGGGAGGCCAAGACCGCCCTTTCAATCACTGTCATTCAAGTGCGATTCTTGTTTGAAATGGGGCTCTACAAATCGTGATTACGTCCAGATGCATCCGGTTAGGATGGACCCCTGTTTCCTGAATTTCTCAACTCATTGGGATCGGGCCTCAACAAGCATTGGTATAAGACTCTTAAACAACCAGACACATACAGTACACATTAACCAGGCACACACACACACACACACACACACACACTCTCTCTGTTGATACAGTCAGTTTTAATTGCTGAGTTGATTATTGTTGAGCATTCTGACTGGAAAACTGTACAGTATGTTCCAGCCATTTCCCTTACCCTATCTCTGGAGTAAGTCTGACTGGACCCAGGCACATCAAGCATTGCTTTTTTAAAGGGAAACCTGTCAGAATTGTAATTTTATTTTAGTTGACTTGCAAGATAGGACGGCATATTTGGAATCCATTTGGGAATGGTGGTCGAATCTACAGATAATCCATAAATTAAGTATTTTCAAAAGGGCCTTTGTCCTAAATACGTTTATAGGCTGTTTTACATTAGCTGAATCCTGTCCTAAAGACATTTATAGGCTGTTTTACATTAGCTGAATCCTGTCCTAAACACATTTATAGGATGTTTTACAGTAGCTGAATCCTGTCCTAAAGACATTTATAGGCTGTTTTACAGTAGCTGAATCCTGTCCTAAAGACATTTATAGGGTGTTTTACATTAGCTGAATCCTGTCCTAAAGACATTTATAGGCTGTTTTACAGTAGCTGAATCCTGTCCTAAAGACATTTATAGGATGTTTTACATTAGCTGAATCCTGTCCTAAAGACATTTATAGGCTGTTTTACAGTAGCTGAATCCTGTCCTAAAGACATTTATAGGATGTTTTACATTAACTGAATCCTGTCCTAAAGACATTTATAGGGTGTTTTACATTAGCTGAATCCTGTCCTAAAGACATTTATAGGCTGTTTTACATTAACTGAATCCTGTCCTAAACACATTTATAGGCTGTTTTACATTAGCTGAATCCTGTCCTAAAGACATTTATAGGATTTTTTACATTAGCTGAATCCTGTCCTAAAGACATTTATAAGCTGTTTTACATTAACTGAATCCTGTCCTAAAGACATTTATAGGGTGTTTTACATTAACTGAATCCTGTCCTAAAGACATTTATAGGGTGTTTTACATGAACTGAATCCTGTCCTAAAGACATTTATAGGGTGTTTTACATGAACTGAATCCTGTCCTAAAGACATTTATAGGCTGTTTTACATTAGCTGAATCCTGTCCTAGAGACATTTATAGGCTGTTTTACATTAGCTGAATCCTGTCCTAAAGACATTTATAGGATGTTTTACATTAGTTGAATCCTGTCCTAAACACATTCACATTTATAGGCTGTTTTACTTTAGCAGAATCCAGTCCTAAAGACATTTACAGGCTATGCTGTAGATTAGCTGAATCTTGTCCTAAAACATATTTATACGCTGTGTTGTGCATTAGGTGAATCCTGTTCGGAAGTGAAAGAAACGAGGAAGAATAATTCAGATAAGCGGCCCACTTCGACATGCCCTTCTGACCCAGTTGAAGTCAGAAGTTTACATACACTTAGGTTGGAGTCATTAAAAATTGTTTTTCAACCACTCCACAAATTTCTTGTTAACAAACTATAGTTTTGGCAAGTCGGTTAGGACATCTACCTTGTGCATGACACAAGTAATTTTCCCAAAAATTGTTTACAGACAGATTATTTCACATATAATTCACTGTATCACAATTCCAGCGGGCCAGAAGTTTACATACACTAAGTTGACTGTGCCTTTAAACAGCTTGGAAAATTCCCGAAAATGATGTCATGGCTTTAGAAGCTTCTGATAAGCTAATTCAGTGCCTCTTTGCTTGAAATCATGTGGAAAATCAAAAGAAATCAGCCAAGACCTCAGCCAAGAATTGTAGACCTCCACAAGTCTGGTTCATCCTTGGAAGCAATTTCCAAACGCCTGAAGGTACCACGTTCATCTGTACAAACAATAGTACGCAAGTATAAACACCATGGGACCACGCAGCCATCATACCGCTCAGGAAGGAGACGCGTACTTTGGTGCGAAAAGTGCAAATCAATCCCAGAACAACAGCAAAGGACCTTGTGAAGATGCTGGAGGAAACAGGTACAAAAGTATCTATATCCACAGTAAAACGAGTCCTATATCGACATAACCTGAAAGACCGCTCAGCAAGGAAGAAGCCACTGCTCAAAAACCGCCATAAAAAAGCCAGACTACGGTTTGCAACTGCACATGGGGACAAAGATTGTACTTTTTGGAGAAATGCCCTCTGATCTGATGAAACAAATATAGAACTGTTTGGCCATAATGACCATTGTTATGTTTGGAGGAAAAAGGGGGAGGCTTGTAAGCCGAAGAACACCATCCCAACCATGAGGCACGGGGGTGGCAGCATCATATTGTGTGGGTGCTTTGCTGCAGGAGGGACTGGTGCACTTCACAAAATATATGGCATCATGAGGATGGAAAATTAAGTGGATATATTGATGCAACATCTCAAGTCATCAGTCAGGAAGTTAAAGCTTGGTCGCAAATGGGTCTTCCAAATGGACAATGACCCCAAACATACTTCCAAAGTTGTGGCAAAATGGCTTAAGGACAACAAAGATAAGGTATTGGAGTGGCTATCACAAAGCCCTGACCTCAATCCTATAGAAAATTTGTGGGCAGAACTGAAAAAGCATGTGCGAGCAAGGAGGCCTACAAACCTGACTCAGTTACACCAGCTCTGTCAGGAGGAATGGGCCAAAATTCACCCAACTTATTGTGGGAAGCTTGTGGAAGGATACCCAAAACATTTGACCCAAGTTAAACAATTTAAAGGCAATGCTACCAAATACTAATTGAGTGTATGTAAACTTCTGACCCACTGGGAATGTGATGAAAGAAATAAAAGCTGAACTAAATCGTTCTCTCTACTATTATTCTGACATTTCACATTTTTTAAATAAAGTGGTGATCCTAACTGACCTAAGACAGGGATTTTTTACTCTGATTAAATGTCAGGAATTGTGAAAAACTGAGTTTAAATGTATTTGGCTAAGGTGTATGTAAACTTCCGACTTCAACTGTACATCAAAATACTGATGATAATAAAATAAAATTGTGTTCTGAAATGAAATGTTGGCCTCTGTTCACTTCAATACATGTACATAAAAAAGCTCAATATTGCAATTCAATACATCTAACAATGACATGGAGGATTTTGTGAAACTGGCATCTCACATATCAAAAACACTGATGATAAAATAAAATTGTGGCCTCTGTGAAATGACATTTTGACACCCATTAAAAGTATATTTAAAAAACTATATTGCAATACAATAAATCTTGGTTTTAAAGAGTTTACTGTGCAGTTTTTAGAGTCACAGGAAACAGTTTGGGACAATAAACAAACTTGAATCATCACAACTGTAAGACATCTGTATATCAAATGCTTTGTGACAGAAAAGCTCTCTAATGTCCACTACATAAGGTCCCTCTGTTGTACACCCAACTCTATCTGCATTAAAATGTTCATCAAGACATATTGTCTGTAGGGCAAAAGTATCCAACAGTAACCTCTCATCTTTAACAACAACATGGTGGATTTTCTGAAAAACTGGCATCTCACAATGGACTTTAAGACAAACAACTAAACCTGAACGATGCATATTTCCATGGTGTTTGGCCCATTTAACATTTACAACCGTGGTGTCAATTGGTACCTGAAGAGTCTCAGCCATCTTACAGCCACAGTCCACCACATTTAAAGATAACATTTTACCTGGACCGATCATGACTCTGTTGGTGTCAAATGTCTGCCAACTGTATGCTATTTGACTTTGGTGTTTTTTTGTCAATGTTTTAGTTAAATTTTTGAAGCTTTTTAAAGCTTTTTAATAGTTTTTTAAAGAAATGATGCCTTGCTTCATAGTGCATGCACCAGCTATGCAAAACGGGTCCAATTTGAAGCATACATGTGGGGTAATGGACCATAAAATGATGCTTTGGTAGCAACCTCTTTTTTTGGAAACCATTGCTTGAATAACCTGTGTTGTTCTGCGATTAAGTGTTGTAATACCCTTTGATATCATTGGAGAAAATACAATGTTTACTATCTGAAGCAACAGCAACAGTAAATACCAGTGTAGATCATTTGGGCGTGCATACTGTCCATAAACCACTAAAAGTGGTATAACTTAATGTTACTGTAGCTAGCTAGCTAATTAGCTCTAGCTAGATGATCACATTAGCATCTGACTATGCAAATCGTGCAGTAACAGTAAGCCTACACTACAGTGCTAGCTAGCTGTAATGTTGCTCAACAGTTTTAATTTGCACACAAAGTTAACCAATAACAGTGAACTTACCTGGAATTCTAATTAAGTTAAGAAATGATGAAATTCTGTGGTTCTGTGAATGACTACTGATGTTTGGCGGATCCACGCTCTCGATCTGTCCACTCTTTCCATTCACGAGACACTTGCAAATGGACAATGGTGGCAAACTCTAAATTTAACCAAAATTAGTGGCTGTGGTCATGCTGTTTTACTCCAATAGAATTGTATCTGTATTTTTGCTCTCACTCTAGCGGCCGCTGGTAATAATTACACTCTAAAATGATTTCATTTCACTACTTGAGAGGAAAATAATTTTTACTCCAGAATAAACACAAAATGTTCTACATAGAAAGAAAGGTGCTAAGAGTGTCTTGTGATCTGCCAATTGATATAGACATGACTATATTGAAGTGGCTTGGGGGAAGGAGACTAGTGTGGCCAAATCCATCTCTCAAACAGGACAGCCCCCCCCTCGTTATACCTGCACAGACTGGTTTCTTCAGAAAGGTTTGATTTTAACCATCAGTCCAGTGTCATCGCACACACTTCTGAGGTACATGCACACGCACACACACACACAGACACACGCATGTATGAACACACACACGCACACGCACACACACACACAAGCAATCAGGGACCTTAGATGTTGTCTGATGCACTGCATCTGGAACTGATTGGCTATCTATTTACAGAGCAGCAACCCAGAGAAATCCATTTAATCCAGATGCTTCATGTTTGGCCAACTGTGCTCTGAAGTCATTAAATGTATGCCCTTGATTTTACTGTAAGATACTCAAATAGTCAAAGTAGCCTTTCCTCCACCTCCACATTGCCTCAAACTATTTAAAAAATGTATAATCTAATTTAGGCACTGACATGTAACCGGTGTGAAATAGCTAGCTAGCTAGTTAGTGGTGCGCGCTAGTGGCATTTCAATCAGTGACAAGACTCTCTCTGAGACCTTGAAGTAGTTGTTTCCCTTGCTCTGCAGTGGTCCAAGGTACTAATGTAAAGGCTTTTGTGGAGCGATAGGTAACGATGCTTCGTCTGAGGCAATTGTTGATGTGTTCATAGGATCCCTATTTTCGAGCCCAGGTTGGGGTGAGGAGAGTGACGGAAGCAACACTGTTACACATGCATGAGCAGGGTTGGGTAGGTTACTTTCTAAATGTAATCCGTTACAGTTACTAGTTACCTGTCCAAAATTGTAATCAGTAATGTAACTTTTGGATTACCCAAACTCAGTAATGTAATCTGATTACATTCCGTTACTTTTTGGTTACTTTCCCCTTAAGCGGCATTAGAAGAAGCCAAAAATGTATGTTACCAATTGATCGACATCTATTGCAGGATAAATCAATGTTAAAGTTTACATAGCTGGCCATATATGGATGTTAAATTTTACTTTATGGGTTGGTTATGTAGGCTTCTTCTAACCCATCACTTTCTACTACATATAATAATACGATTCAATTATATTTTTACATTAAAAATCAAAGTCTATCAGAAATCCAGTCATTCCAATAAATGTTATGCCCCTTGATCTTCAAGAATAAGACTTGGAAATATGGAAGTATAGATTAGCCAAATTGTTTCATCTGAGCATGACCCCAAAATGAAAGACTTATTAGCCAGCCCTACTCTGTTGTTTATGATTTTATTGTCATGGAGGACTGATCGGGCTCATTGATTTGAGTTGAAAGATAAATTCTTCGCTCATGGAATTGCATGCTTTGAGCACTACTGGAAAGTGCAATTTACATGGGAAAAATGAATACCATATGCTGCATTTGCTATAGGCCTATTGTTTACCTTTTTGTTGGTGACACTTTGATATCTTGATAATATGCAGATGTTTAAATGGCAAATCCACAGATGAAACAACAACAAAACGGTTGCCCCGCCTCTGTTTTGGTAAAAAGCTAAGGGATGGGCCTGGAGAAATGTAACCACTCTCAGATTAATAGACAGAGCTATGGACACAAGGACTGGTCATCCATGATATCAAAATGATTGATATCAAAATGACTGACCATCCATGATATCCATGTTATGAGGCTATACAGTGTTGGTTTACATTTACAATGTTTACAAACATTGGAGTTAAACAATCTTATATTTTGAGTTCTCATGGAGTGTGACAGTTAAATTAAGCTCACGAGGCATGTATAAGTTATACTCTTCAAGAATAAATGGATATATATACATATACATACAATTTATAAGTCTAAAAATGGATGTAGCAACTACAGATTGTCCCTTTAAGTCTATTAAAGGTGTACAAGGTTGAGCATGTGTCCATTAGGCCTATGGATTTTTTTTGATTAGCATGAATTGGATTGAGCAATAAAAGCCCCACTTTTATTCCATAGGCTTGGATCCGCACTATGCAGCTGTTGCAAGACCAAATTTTTCACCGGCTGTCCACTGGTTTAAAAAAAAAAAGATTGATAGGCAGCTTAAAATTCTTGAATTCAACCATTATTGTGTTCAAATACACATATAGATTTGTGAACAGCCATCCACAACAACCACAATCCATAAGGAGCAAATAGCTAAATGAGAGAGGTGCAGTGTGATTTACATCAATGCACTATATAGATATCAATAATAAGTGATATCTGTATCGCCCTAGACTACACCACTGCTGTCATCTTTACCTCCAAGCATTTATTCAAGTTGGATAACGTTTGGATGCCGACAGCAGTCGCACCATTGGAAGACATAGCTTTGACTGTAGACTACAGAAGCCCATTCCTGCTCTTTTCCCACAATCCATCAAACACATTTGGTGTGCCATCATAGTGGTCTCTGATTTGTGGTCAGACTCGCTCAGGTAGAACAAACTTAAACTCGCTCCTTTTTTCAATGCTGATTTGAATGTCATTGAAAAAACCGAAGTGTTAAAGATTAGGTTTTTTCGCAAAAACATCCTTTCTGAATTTAAAAACAATACTTGAAGTAATCATGTTGTTTTTCAGATGTATCTGTACATGTAATCCTTTACTCCCCAAACCTGAGCATGAGCATGAGTAGTGCAAAATAATCTGTTATCATGTAAGAAAAATGTACAAATGAAGGCTAGGATGTCACAGGATGCTATGTTTAAATTCGATCTAACCACATTTCAGTTGAATCTGTTGTCAACACAACTTGATCTGATAAACAGCAACTTTCTGTGTTCCAACAGTTGATCTGTCCATGTTTGTGTTGAAGGAGATAGACTAGAGAAACGTTCCAACATGGAAGGGACACAGGGCCTCCTGGCCATCTTCACCATAGCTACATGTCTTCTGGTTAACGGAGCACAAAAAACAGGTAAGCATGTTTGTCTATTGACATCTGAATCATTCCAGAATGCAGACCGCAGTCCAGAATGGCATAAACAGAGAAGCATTGAAGAAATACCACACAAATACAAAATTATGACCAACTCTTTGGGGCTTTAGACTGCTGAGCAGTTATAAGAAATGTGTTTTTATAAAAGCACGATAAAAATAATATTTGATTAATAGATTGATTTATTGATTAATTGCTTTCATTGCTCATCCCATGAGCAAAAATCCTTGTGGTTTAGACACTTGTACGGAATTCCATTGGCTGACGACTGTTTTCTTCCCCTCCCAGTCTGCAAGGAAGAGGCCGTGGCCGACATCGTCTTCCTGGTGGACGGTTCATGGAGCATCGGCTCAGAGAACTTCAAACAGATTCGCCAGTTCTTGTACACGCTGGTCAACAGCTTTGACGTGGCCCCCGACCATGTGCGCATCGGGCTGGTCCAGTACAGCAACACGCCGCGCACCGAGTTCCTCCTCAACACCTTCCAGGACAAACAGGACATCCTGCAGTACATTAACAACCTGCGTTATATGGGCGGTGAAACCAACACGGGCCTGGGCCTGGACTTCCTGCTGAACGAGCTCTTTGTTGACCGCGCAGGGAGCCGGGTGAATGAGAACGTGCCCCAGATCGCCGTGGTGATCACTGACGGTGAATCAATGGACAATGTGGGGCTGCATGCCCTTAAGCTGAAGAAGCAGGGCGTCACGCTGTACGCCATCGGGATCAAAGAAGCAGACGAAGATCAGCTGAAGGAGATTGCCACTACACCTCACAACCAGCACGTGTACAGCGTGTCGGACTTTGCTGCGCTGCAGGGGATCTCCCAGAGCCTCATCCAGGTGCTGTGTACTACTGTAGATGAGGCAAAGAGACCAATATCCAAAGTGGTACAAGGTACTATAACAGTGTATTTATTGCTTCCATTTGAAAAATATTCTTTATAAATAAATTACATGATTATTTTCCTTAATCTCCAGAGTGCCTCAACGCCACAGTGGCTGACATTGTGTTCCTTGTGGATGGCTCCACCAGCATCAGCCCAACAAACTTCCAGGAGGTTCGGAAGTTTCTCCACAGCTTCATCGAGGGGCTGGATATCGGAGCGGACAAGGTTCGCGTAGGACTGGCCCAGTTCAGTAATGAGATCCAGAAGCAATTCCATTTGGGGGAACATACGGACCAAAGGGCCCTACTGGAGCAAGTGGACAGGCTTCCACAGCTCGGGGGAGGCACAGCCACCGGCAAAGCCATTACTGTCCTTCGGGAAGAGTTTTTCACCAAGGCCAACGGGAGCCGCGCTGATCAGAGGGTGCCTCAGATTGCTGTGGTGCTCACCGACGGGGAGTCTGCGGACGACGTAGAGCTGCCAGCCAAGGCGCTAAGGAAGCAAGGGGTCATTGTGTTTGCTATTGGAGTTGGGGCAGCCAACATCAACGAGCTGAAGGATATCGCTAACAGGCCCCACAAGCATTTCCTGGTCAACATAGAAAGTTTCCAGGCCCTACAAACACTTTCTCAGGGTCTGCTGCAGACTGTCTGTGTCTCCATGGAGAACCAGAGGATGGGTAAGGGACTTTTATACTTTTATAAGGAAACATACTGTATGTTGTAACAAATTATGAATGTTGAACTTGCAAAGTATGTAATCCAAGTGACTTGCCTTAGTTGTACCATGGGATACCATTCTAAGCAAAAGTATGCAACCTTGAGAGGCAGACATTGGTTACGGCCGCTTGTGCCAACATTAAAGTCAACATTAAAAGGACAATTTCTAAAAATGAAAATAAAATATGACATACATTCACACTGTTGTCATAACAATTATTCTTTATTTTTTCAGCTCTAATCCCAAAGTTCTCTGATATCTTCTTCCTGGTGGACAGCAATATGATGCAGGCAGACTTCCAGCTGGTCAGAACCCTTCTGATGCGACTGGTCAACCAGCTCAACCCGAGCACTAAAACGATGCGTCTGGGTCTGGCCCAGTTTGCTCAGGACACCAAGGTGGAGTTCTTACTGAACACCCACAACACCAAGGAAGAGTACTTGGCAGCTCTCAGGAAATTCAGGCTGCCGCTGCGTCCCAACAGGTCTCGTCACCTGGGCGATGCCCTGGAATACGCCCGTGCACACTTCTTCACTACAGCGTCTGGTGGCCGTAATGAACAAGGCTACCGGCAGTTTCTAGTCACGGTGACAGGGGGGGATTCGAAGGATAACGTGATGAAGGTGGCACGTACTATCAAATCTGAAGGGACAACCATTGTGTCTATCGGGTTGGGTGAATCTACACTTCCAGAGCTAAAGTTAATGGCCACCTCGCCATTCTTTTACCAGACTACACCCATCGCCTCTGTGCTAAAGACTGTCTTTGAGACTGAAGAGGTGGTCACTGTGACTGACGGTAAGGGCATTTGTGGTTTTTTGCTGAATTAAATGAATATCTGATCTCTTGTGAAATAATTGCTCATTATACATAAAGGATAACAGATTGCTGTTGACTAACAATTTCCTCTCTATTGCAGATTGCAGTGAAGCTTCACTGGCTGACATTGTGTTTATAGTTGATGAGTCTTCGAGCAATAGAACTGCAAACTTCCAGCTGGTTCGTGGATTCATCCACAAGATAGTGGACGGCCTAGATATGGACTTCAACAGGGTGAGGGTGGGCATTGTCCTCTATAGCAACAAGGCCTCGGCCCAGGTCTACCTCAACTCCTTCCAAGATAAAACAAATATCCTTCAGTTCATCAAGATCCTGCCCTACCGTCGCGGTCTCACATACACTGGCGAGGCCCTGGAGTATGCCAGGGAGAAGATGTTTATCAAGGAGAGGGGCAGCCGGAAAGAACAGGGGGTGCAGCAGGTGGCGATAGTCATCACCGGAAAGTCCCAGGACAACGTAACTTCTCATGCCGCTGCACTGCGCAGAGCTGGTGTCACTGTCTACGCAGTGGGGATCAAGGATGCTGACGAGAACGAGCTGAGACAGATTGCTTCAGATCCCCCTAACAAGCACGTATTGCATGTGGACAGCTTTGCCAAGCTCAAGACCCTGGAGAAGAGCCTGAAGAAGAGCGTGTGCTACAACATCCTGAAAAAAGCAGTCAAAGACAACGCAAGGACATACACTGCCAAGCAAAGTGAGATCAAAATGACTGTACCAATGCTTCTTGTTGTTTAATTTGTAGAGGAATGTTGATACAGATGTAATGTGGTCTCCGAGATGACACTAGTGCTTTCTTTTCTCTTTTGATTCTAGGCTGTTTGCAGACAGATGAAGCAGACATGTTCTTCCTGATCGACCACTCAGGGAGTATTGAATATCCAGACTTTGCTGACATGAAGACATTTATTAAAGAATTCATACACACATTCCACATCGGACCGCATCATGTCCGCGTGGGTGTGGTAAAGTTCAATGATACACCAGCTCTTGAGTTTGATTTGACAACCTACCCTGACAAACCTTCAGTGGAGAAAGCAGTGGATGGTATCATCCAAATTGGAGGCGGGACATATACCGGATTAGCGCTGACCTCTATGGGTCCCCACTTTGATCGGGCTAAGGCCACCCGTAGTAACAAAGTTCGCGAGTACCTCATTGTCATCACAGACGGAGGGTCTCAAGACAACGTGAAGGATCAAGCAGCAAAGCTGAGGGCGCAGGGCATCACCATATATGCCATTGGGGTGAATCTAGCTAACGATACACAGCTGCTGGAGATTGCTGGCAGCCAAGAGAAGAAGTTCTTTGTCAACAACTTTGACGCTCTGAAACCAATAAAAAATGACATCATCACAGATATCTGCTCCCCTGATAGTAAGTGCATCTCTATTGTTTTTAAGTGTTACATCTTATTTATTTTCTGATTTCAGTAAAAATATGAAACACCTTGTCTCTTGCCAGGGATTGATTATGAGCACACATTGAGTTATAACAACAGCTAAATTAATATTTGTTCTCTTTTCACAGTTTGCAAGGACATGAAGGGGGACGTCCTCTTCTTGATCGACAGCTCAGGTAGTATCAACAACCCAGACTTCCAGAAGATGAAGGTCTTCATGCAATCCATCATCAACAAATCTGACATAGGCCTGGATAAAGTGCACGTGGGCATCATACAGTTCAGCACCAGCCAACAGGTGATCTTCCCTCTCAACAAGCATAACGATAAGGAAGGTATGTTGCAGGATTTACAAACGATGCAACAGATAGGCGGGGGCACACTCACCGGCGAAGCCCTGTCCTATACCTCGCAGTTCTTTGACCCACCGAAAGGAGGGCGCACTAACGTGAAGCAGTTCCTGATTGTCGTAACCGATGGTGAGGCACAGGATGAGGTAACGTCTGCTGCCAAGAAACTTCAAGACAAGCGTGTGATCATCTACGCTATTGGGGTGGTCAATGCCAACAATACACAGTTACTGGAGATCAGTGGCGCACAGGAGAGGGTCTACTCCGAGAGGGACTTTGATGCACTCAAGGCTTTGGATAGCCAACTGGCATTGGCAATCTGTGATCCGGAGAGAGGTGAGTGCCACTTGGTTCATGAAACATTACTTAAAAGCAACAATGAGTTCACATTTCTTAGATTTTGACATTGATATTTTCCTCTATCTCTTCTTCTCTTCCACCAGAGTGTGTGAGGACGGAGATCGCAGACATTATTTTCTTGGTGGACGGCTCCACCAGCATCAGCTCAGATAATTTTGACATAATGAAAAACTTCATGATGTCCGTGGTCAATGAAACCTCTGTTGGGGAGAAGCAGACACGCTATGGTCTGATTGTCTTTTCAGACGACCCCGAGTCTAAATTCACACTCAACGAATACAAATCTAAGAGAGACGTCAATAGTGCCATCACAAAGCTTAGAGAGCCCAGTGGAGACACCTACACTGGCAAGGCACTCAAGTATTCCTTGGGTTATTTTGGTGCACAGTACGGCGGGCGAAAGGCCCTAAATGTTCCCCAGTGGTTGATGGTGATCACAGATGGTGAGGCTACTGACCCCTATAGCCTAGCTGGGCCAGCCAAGGAGCTACGGGACAATGGGATCATAGTATATAGCATCGGAGTGGATGGAGCAAATAAGCAAGAGCTTGAGCTCATGGCAGGGGACACGAATAAGGTTTTCTTTGTGGATGACTTCCATGAACTAGACACACTGCACAAAAATATTTCCTTTGAATTCTGCCAAACCAGCAAACCAGGTAAGACAGAATCCAACTGTCAAAACATCTACGCTGAAAGTATAAAGCCTTGTAGCATAAGCATGTTGAAATGAGATGGTTCAACATGATCTGACGTCTTCTCTTCTCCTCTTAGTCTGTGAAAAAACGCAGGGGGATCTGGTCTTGTTGATTGACAGCTCAGGGAGCATCAGCACCACCGACTTCACTATCATGAAGAAGTTTGCCACAGACCTTGTTTCCAGCTTCAACATTGCAGAGCAGTACTTCCGGGTGGGAGTCGCCCAGTTCAGCAGTGATCCTAAAAAGGAGTTCTTCTTGAATGAGTATTACACAGAAGCAGAGGTGGACAACCAGATAAACAATATGATGCAGATTAGGTACACAACAAACATCGGAAAGGCCCTGGACTACGTCCGTACAGAGTACTTCCAACCAGCTAGAGGGAGCCGTATCAATGCCAAGGTCTCTCAGAACCTGGTTGTGATCACTGACGGACGTTCAGATGATTATGTTGTGCATGCAGCAGAGGAGCTCAAGGCCATGAACATTGAGGTGTTTGCCATCGGTATAGGGAAAGACCACAAACCTGTCGAGCTTGGGCAAATCACTCTCAACCCGGAAAGGGTCTTCTCTGTGCAGGACTTTGCCAGCCTGGACAAGATCAAGAAGAAGGTGGTGGATACTATATGCTCCTCCAAGGTACCAGCCACTCCAGCGGGTGAGTAAACAGTATGCACATTTTATTTCCTCTGTCTCTCCTAACTCAATGTAAATCCCTCGTCAAAGAATGCTTGTTAGTGTTTGAAAAACAGGCTATTTTACATTGTCTCTCATATTATCCTTGAGTAAACCTAACACATAAAGCTTTTGGACTTCATTTGGATGATAAGTAATAATGAGTGTGTCTGTGTCCAATAGGCTGCACCATAGACATCGCCATGGGGTTCGATATTACACGCAGGGCCACCGCCCAGGGGCTCTTCGATGGCCAAGCCCAGCTACAGGCCTTCCTGCCACAGATTATCCGCTATGTGTCCAACCTGAAGGGCCTGTGTTGCGTGGCGGGAGATGGTTCCATTGAGACTAACATTGGCTTCCTCGTGGTGGAGCAGAACGGAAAGGTTCTCTACGACTACAACTTCGAGAAGTACGACGAGAAAATTGTGGAGAAGGTTATGGCCCTGCAGACCTCCCAGACAACATACTTCAACTCCTTCCTCCTGCACTCCTTCCGCGATAAGTTCCAGGAATCTAATGCTGGTGTGAAGGTGGGCCCAAACATTAGGTCTGCTGTGTGGTTGATCCCAGACTCCAAAAATTGTCATTTCTTAACATATTTTGTTGGTCATATCACATTGTAATAACAATGCCACAACTACTTTGTCCTTTAGGTGCTGGTGATCTTCTCAGACGGACTCGATGATGACGTGATGAAACTGGAGCAAGAGTCAGAACTTCTCCGCACTAAAGGTTAAAGAACCAGGGGCAACCCACAGAAACAGACAAATTTAAGAACATTCATGAGACAAAAATGAACATTAAAATCGGTTGTACTTTTATCTCTGTCTTCCATGTCACATTTCAGGAAAAGGTATCAACGCCCTGCTTACAGTCGCCTTAGAAGGGGTCCAAAATGCCAACCTTCTTCAGATGGTGGAGTTTGGGCGAGGATTCGGCTACAAGCAGCCGCTCAACATTGGCATGCACAATTTGGGAAACACCCTGTTGACACAAATAGTAAGTCATTTTGTGACAACAGAATCAGAACAACCCTATTAGTTGTATCTCCCTGTGTTGTAGTAATACTGTATGTCACTTAGATTGGCTAAGACTCTTTGGACTGACATGTAAGTCCTTTATGTCTCTATCTACAGTAATTCCATTTCCAGTCATATTCCCAGCTGTAGGGATAGAGAAGTATTTCTGATATGTCTGAGTATTTTGGGTCATACTGTACAATGACAAATGTTTTGTTTAGAAAAGGGGATTATGTGACGTTGTTGAAGAATGTCAGAAATGACAGAAAGGAATTGTGTTCTTGTTTCGGCATGTCAGGATGGAAGTATCAAAACTAGAACTCTGGGGTCATGGGAAATGGGATATAGTACCCCATGAAATAGAGTCGTCACTTGCTAGAAATGTACTTAGCAACAGGAGCCACTGGAGACAAGAAAAACAGAGCAGTGACATTATTGGTTGTTTTTAGATTGGCTTTTGAGATGAGTACCTCCAAAGGTGTCTCCAATTATGAGGGTATGTCAACAATTGGATTTCATAACACATTGTCTCATTCTCTCTCTCTTTCTCTCCCACTCTCTGCTTCTCCCCCTCTTTCTGCCCCCTCTCCCTTTCCCCCTTCAGGACACAGTGGCTGAGAGGGAGTGCTGCAATGTGATGTGTAAGTGCACCGGACATGAGGGTATCCGTGGCAACAGAGGACGCCCAGGCACAAAGGTGAGGCCCTCTGAGCCTTCTTTATAAAATGATACAGTGTTTAAGATGTGACGTGACACAGTAATTGAACACTGTTAAAATACTGTAAAGAAGATGTGGGTCTATGTACTTCCTCAGTCCTCCCTTTGCCAGTTTCAGTTTCAGTTTCCTCATTTGCTCTTCGTTTCTCTCCTTACAGAGTCAGACAGGACTGAAAGGACACCCTGGCTTCCCTGGCGAGGAGGGGGGAATTGTAAGTGTGTGTTTTCAGGGAGGGAAGAATAATTCTCAGTGTGGTATTCAGACATCTGACAAATCAAAACATATGAATCGTGGATGGTGGGCAAGGTCTACAAGTCAGTCTAATAACCTGTGACCTTTGACCTTCAAACCAATGACCCTTGTCCTCGCTCTCTGATTTCCCACAGGGCGAGAGAGGTCCACCAGGTCCCACTGGCCCACCGGGACTACAGGGCTGTCCTGGGAGGAGAGGCCTCAAGGTGAGCAGATGGACTACTGACCAACCACAAATCTATGTTTATAGACCGTCTGGTCTGGAATGTTTCCCATTGGATGTCTTCCCGACATCTGCTTTTAGATCACAGGTTACCATGACCCGGGGGCAGTTACCTGTCCAAAATAATCCCATCTAATCTGACCTCTGAACCATGACACAGAGCAGTTACCTGTCTAAATAATAACATCTAATCTGATCTCTGACTGTTTTTTTACAGGGCTCAAGAGGCTACAGAGGGGACAGGGTAAGTGTATGAAGCTGTTGATACCACATTCACACAGCTAAATGTAGTGTACAGTAGAAACCTTTCTATGTGCAGTATACTAGGTATTTTGTCTTAACCGATGGAAAACCAGGTTCACCATGGTGCTTTATTTTTTTCATTGTGTGGATGTAAACGTCTGCTGTTGTTGAGTGTGTTGTGAATCAGTGTGCACATTACCATGGCAGGGTGATGATGGAGACCATGGCCTTGATGGGGTTGACGGTGAACAGGGTCTGATTGGAACAGCTGGATCTGCAGGAGAGAGAGGAAACCCAGGAAGACCAGTAAACACATTTTCTCATATTCTACATATATTTTGCCAATATACTACTCCTAGGTCACTGATATACTACTTCTATGTCATTAATATACTACTCCTATGTCACCAATATCCTACTCCTATGTCACCAATATCCTACTCCTATGTCACCAATATACTACTCCTATGTCATCAAAATACTACTGGTATGTCACCAATATACTACTCCTATGTCCCCAATATCCTACTCTTACTCGATTCTCTTCTCTAATGTCTAACCTTTTGATGGTGGGTTCTCTTGCAGGGCAACAGCGGCCTCATAGGAGAGCCAGGAGTGAAGGGGCAGCGTGGACTTAGAGGTGACCCTGTAAGTCACATAAACTATGGACGCCATTTAACAGTGCAAATGATTTACGATGTTTCAGGGACCAGTATCTGCTGGTTTTAGGTTTTCCTTTCAATTAAGATCTAGATAACCAGATGAGGGGAGTTCCTCACTAATTAGTGACCTTAATTCATCAATCAAGTACAAAAAAACCTGCAGAGACTAGAAATGAGTTTGGAATGAGTTTTACAGTTGTGGTTTAGACTATAACGAACACAGTGTTTCAATATCTTATTTTCTAACTGCTACTAAAAGTTAGTCTCTGGTCTTTTAGGGAGACTCTGGAGTGGACAGCGTTGTCGCGGGTCCCAAAGGAGGAAGGGGAAACCCAGGACTACCGGTATGTAGCTTGTAGTTGGCCACTGTCAATGTACTGATCTAAGAATCAGAATCGCTTATTCACCAAATTCATTTGCAAGTACCAGATCATTTTGACTGGCTCTTTCTAGTGAGTAAAGCAGGATTATGCACTTCACCGTCCTGGAGGGTGACAACACTGCTGTTATTCTCATCCTCTCTCTCCCTCAAACACACTCCTTTTCACACTGACAGGGAGACCCAGGAGAAGAGGGCAGTCGAGCAGAAAGTGGAATCGTCGGAAACCCAGTGAGCGAAGTTTCATTTCTCCTAAGCTGTCCTTGTCCTGTTACACTGATGTTGTCTCACGTTTTTGGTCAATTGTCACGTGATGATTATGTCCTGTGTCCTGCTTTGTAGGGTCCTCAAGGAAGAAGAGGTCTCCCTGGTCTAAATGTACAGTAGGCATTATCAACAAAGCTACTTCATGAATAACAGTCCCTAGGATTACTATCTCTATTTACTGTATGTACCCATTAGTATGTTCTTTGTGTTTGTGTGTGTGTGTGTATGTTTGCCTGTGTGTGTGTGTGTCTAGGGAACACCAGGGGATCCAGGAGATGTAGGCCTCCAAGGAATTCCTGGCCCTTCTGGACCACAGGTAAGTAATATATACCCATTCCCCTCATCCACAACTCCACAGTAATGCTACTACTGATGCACTTCTGTAGCATTTGGAACAGTACCCCCAATAGCACAGATACTGTTGCTGAACATGTTTCTCTCCTGTGTGCATAGGGTATAAGAGGAGACTTGGGCCAGCCCGGACCCAGGGGCCTGCAGGGTTTACCTGGACCTCAGGTCAGTTTTCTTACCGTTCTACTTCCATCCCATCTGACCACATTGAGGATGCCTGATACATAAATCCTACTGTTATGCCATGTTGACATGTAATGATGGCGTATGAATGGCTTTTCCCTCAGGGCACACCTGGAACTATGGGTGGCAAAGGATCAACAGGAAGACGAGGGATGAATGGACAGAAGGTGCGTTGCCTTTGTTAGCAATTTATGTTATTCTTCAATAACACAAACTCCAAAGCAAATCAGGGGGAGAAAAATTGGTTTATTTGAGAAGGATAAATCAAGATGTTATGCTGGGAGGTAGATGTTCAGATGTTCAGTCTCCCCTGTCCTCAGCTTTTCCCCACTGAACAAAGGAACAGGGTGCCATTTATAACCCCCCACCCTAGCCTGGGGTTGACCAATCAGAAGTCTCCTGTCCTCAGCTTTTCCCCCTGAACAAAGGAACAGGATGCCATTTATAACCCCCCACCCTAGCCTGGGGTTGACCAATCAGAAGTCTCCTGTCCTCAGCTTTTCCCCCTGAACAAAGGAACAGGATGCCATTTATAACCCCCCACCCTAGCCTGGGGTTGACCAATCAGAAGTCTCCTGTCCTCAGCTTTTCCCCCTGAACAAAGGAACAGGATGCCATTTATAACCCCCCACCCTAGCCTGGGGTTGACCAATCAGAAGTCCCCTGTCCTCATCCTAGCCTGGGGTTGACCAATCAGAAGTCCCCTGTCCTCAGCTTTTCTCCACTGAACAAAGGAACAGGATGCCATTTATAACCCCCCATCCTAGCCTGGGGTTGACCAATCAGAAGTCCCCTGTCCTCAGCTTTTCTCCACTGAACAAAGGAACAGGATGCCATTTATAACCCCCCACCCTAGCCTGGGGTTGACCAATCAGAAGTCTCCTGTCCTCAGCTTTTCCCCCTGAACAAAGGAACAGGATGCCATTTATAACCCCCCACCCTAGCCTGGGGTTGACCAATCAGAAGTCTCCTGTCCTCAGCTTTTCCCCCTGAACAAAGGAACAGGATGCCATTTATAACCCCCCACCCTAGCCTGGGGTTGACCAATCAGAAGTCTCCTGTCCTCAGCTTTTCCCCCTGAACAAAGGAACAGGATGCCATTTATAACCCCCCACCCTAGCCTGGGGTTGACCAATCAGAAGTCCCCTGTCCTCATCCTAGCCTGGGGTTGACCAATCAGAAGTCCCCTGTCCTCAGCTTTTCTCCACTGAACAAAGGAACAGGATGCCATTTATAACCCCCCATCCTAGCCTGGGGTTGACCAATCAGAAGTCCCCTGTCCTCAGCTTTTCTCCACTGAACAAAGGAACAGGATGCCATTTATAACCCCCCACCCTAGCCTGGGGTTGACCAATCAGAAGTCTCCTGTCCTCAGCTTTTCCCCCTGAACAAAGGAACAGGATGCCATTTATAACCCCCCACCCTAGCCTGGGGTTGACCAATCAGAAGTCTCCTGTCCTCAGCTTTTCCCCCTGAACAAAGGAACAGGATGCCATTTATAACCCCCCACCCTAGCCTGGGGTTGACCAATCAGAAGTCTCCTGTCCTCAGCTTTTCCCCCTGAACAAAGGAACAGGATGCCATTTATAACCCCCCACCCTAGCCTGGGGTTGACCAATCAGAAGTCTCCTGTCCTCAGCTTTTCCCCACTGAACAAAGGAACAGGATGCCATTTATAACCCCCCACCCTAGCCTGGGGTTGACCAATCAGAAGTCCCCTGTCCTCAGCTTTTCCCCACTGAACAAAGGAACAGGATGCCATTTATAACCCCCCACCCTAGCCTGGGGTTGACCAATCAGAAGTCTCCTGTCCTCAGCTTTTCTCCACTGAACAAAGGAACAGGATGCCATTTATAACCCCCCACCCTAGCCTGGGGTTGACCAATCAGAAGTCCCCTGTCCTCAGCTTTTCCCCACTGAACAAAGGAACAGGATGCCATTTATAACCCCCCACCCTAGCCTGGGGTTGACCAATCAGAAGTCTCCTGTCCTCAGCTTTTCTCCACTGAACAAAGGAACAGGATGCCATTTATAACCCCCCACCCTAGCCTGGGGTTGACCAATCAGAAGTCTCCTGTCCTCAGCTTTTCCCCCTGAACAAAGGAACAGGATGCCATTTATAACCCCCCACCCGAGCCTGGGGTTGACCAATCAGAAGTCTCCTGTCCTCAGCTTTTCCCCCTGAACAAAGGAACAGGATGCCATTTATAACCCCCCACCCTAGCCTGGGGTTGACCAATCAGAAGTCCCCTGTCCTCATCCTAGCCTGGGGTTGACCAATCAGAAGTCCCCTGTCCTCAGCTTTTCTCCACTGAACAAAGGAACAGGATGCCATTTATAACCCCCCATCCTAGCCTGGGGTTGACCAATCAGAAGTCCCCTGTCCTCACCCTAGCCTGGGGTTGACCAATCAGAAGTCCCCTGTCCTCAGCTTTTCTCCACTGAACAAAGGAACAGGATGCCATTTATAACCCCCCACCCTAGCCTGGGGTTGACCAATCAGAAGTCTCCTGTCCTCAGCTTTTCCCCCTGAACAAAGGAACAGGATGCCATTTATAACCCCCCACCCTAGCCTGGGGTTGACCAATCAGAAGTCTCCTGTCCTCAGCTTTTCCCCCTGAACAAAGGAACAGGATGCCATTTATAACCCCCCACCCTAGCCTGGGGTTGACCAATCAGAAGTCTCCTGTCCTCAGCTTTTCCCCCTGAACAAAGGAACAGGATGCCATTTATAACCCCCCACCCTAGCCTGGGGTTGACCAATCAGAAGTCTCCTGTCCTCAGCTTTTCCCCCTGAACAAAGGAACAGGATGCCATTTATAACCCCCCACCCGAGCCTGGGGTTGACCAATCAGAAGTCCCCTGTCCTCAGCTTTTCCCCACTGAACAAAGGAACAGGATGCCATTTATAACCCCCCACCCTAGCCTGGGGTTGACCAATCAGAAGTCCCCTGTCCTCATCCTAGCCTGGGGTTGACCAATCAGAAGTCCCCTGTCCTCAGCTTTTCTCCACTGAACAAAGGAACAGGATGCCATTTATAACCCCCCACCCTAGCCTGGGGTTGACCAATCAGAAGTCCCCTGTCCTCACCCTAGCCTGGGGTTGACCAATCAGAAGTCCCCTGTCCTCAGCTTTTCTCCACTGAACAAAGGAACAGGATGCCATTTATAACCCCCCATCCTAGCCTGGGGTTGACCAATCAGAAGTCCCCTGTCCTCACCCTAGCCTGGGGTTGACCAATCAGAAGTCCCCTGTCCTCAGCTTTTCCCCACTGAACAAAGGAACAGGATGCCATTTATAACCCCCCACCCTAGCCTAGGGTTGACCAATCAGAAGTCCTTGCAATACAACTTGGTCAATGGCCAAATAACCAGTATCCTGCCCCAGACTGCATGTACAGAACGTAGCACACATCACTCTGAGTTCAGGAGTGACATTCGACAGATTCTAAACAGATGTTGAACTGAAACTCAACTCCTATTTACAATTCCCTATTGACCATTAGGACTTTTACTATTCTCGTCCTCTCAAACCCTCAAACTCTGCATTGTGTATTTATCTTCAAAATATTCTTATACCTTTGACCTACAGTTATATAATACATTACAATACAAAACATTAGCCATCTTGGTAGGACAATTTGTTACCAGGGCTGCAGAGCAACTGAAACATATTACATATAGACACATAAAAAGTATACATAAAAAAATGCCTGTAAAATAATGTTTTATAGCCCTTCTTCCAACCCAATACTGTGTGGTTTCCTCACAGGGCCAACCTGGGGACCCCGGAGACAACGGAGCGCTTGGAACACATGGGCCAAGAGGGATGCCGGTAAGGTGTTGCCTTGTCATTACACACTTTACCTGCATGCACACACACATATGCTGGACACACACTGCAAGACTGTATGTGTTTGTAAGGTCATGTAAGAATGGGATGTGTTTTCTTTAATACAGGGTCTTGATGGCAGTGACGGCCATGGACCTCCCGGACCCCAGGGAATGAAGGTAAGGTACACTTACTCAGTACTCAGATCAACAGCTGCTGTCCATAGACATCATAGTAGTTGATGAGGTTTTCCACTTTGGAAAATATTGTTAATGTACTTAGTAGATTATAAAATAAAATGTCTCTTTTCATCTAGATGAAGGTCGACTGACCAAAAGCTCAGCTACATGAAATAAATGTGCATCTGACTGGAAGTGTTCAGAGACTTTTTCCTGCTTCTCTAGTTTCGTCTTATTCCTCCAGCACCTTCACTAATCAGATCTGGTTGTGTGCTAGATTCTGCCTATTATCTTTTCATTCAAATGCAAGGATTTTAATATACAGTAGATTTGTATTACAGACATGTTTGATGGACACTAATAAATAATTCCTTGTGTTTTGTGTTTACTTTAAAGGGAGAGCCTGGTTTCCATGGTTACCCTGGATTACAGGTCAGTTATTGATATAAAATCTCCCCTTTCAGAATGGATAAGAGAACAAGGCTGGAATCCAATCATGACACATTGCATTCTGAAGCTCACAAAAAGTAAACAATCCCTTTTTTCTGTTTGTCATCTTCAGGGTGAAAGTGGTGATTTTGGAGTCAAAGGAGGTCCAGGCCCCAAAGGAAACCGAGGCAGAGGGGTGAGACTCACACACACTATCGCTAGAAGACCCTAGAGCGCCCTGTTGCACATGCATTGCTGCAATTGTTAAGTCAATACCGCTAAGTTTTTAGTGCCCAGAACGGTCACACTTTATTTGGATAATCCCAGTGTATAAAACATTGACACCTGCTTTTTCCGTGACATAGACTGACCAGGTGAATCCAGGTGAAAGCTATGATCCTGTATTGATGTCACTTGTTAAATCCACTTCAATCAGTGAAAATGAAGGGGAGGAGACAGGTTGAAGAAGGATTTTTAAGCCTCGGGACATGGATTGTGTATGTGTGCCATTCAGAGGGTGAATGGGCAAGACAAAATATGTAATTGCCTTTGGACAGGGTATGGTAGTATGTGCTAGGCGCACCGGTTTGTGTCAAGAACTGCAATGCTGCTGGGTTTTTCAAGCTCAACAGTTTCCTGTGTGTATCAAGAATGGTCCACTTCCCAAAGGACATCCAGCCTACTTGACACAACTGTGGGAAGCATTGGAGTCAACATGGGCCAGCATCCCTGTGGAACGCTTTGGAGACCTTGTAGTGTCCATGCCCCGACGAATGGAGGCTGTTCTGAGGGCGAAAGGGGGTGCAACTCAATAGTAGCAAGCTGTCCTTAATGTTTTGTACACTCAGTGTAGATGCTCTACAGATGGTCATACTATTAACAAAATATCTGTTGATAAGCAACTGCTTGTTAAGGTTACAGTTGGGCTAGGGTTAGGTTTTGATTTAGGGCTAGGGTTAGGTTTTGATTTAGGGTTAGGTTTTGATTTAGGGTTAGGGTTAGTTTTAGAATAAGGGTAAGGGTTATTTTTAGAATAAGGGTTAGGGTAAGGGTTAAGGGTTAGTTTTAGAATAAGGGTTAGGGTAAGGGTTAGGGTTAGTTTTAGAATAAGGGTTAGGGTAAGGGTTAAGGGTTAGTTTTAGAATAAGGGTTAGGGTAAGGGTTAAGGGTTCGTTTTAGAATAAGGGTTAGGGTAAGGGTTAGTTTTAGAATAAGGGTTAGGGTAAGGGTTAAGGGTTAGTTTTAGAATAAGGGTAAGGGTAAGGGTTAGTTTTAGAATAAGGGTTAGGGTAAGGGTAAGGGTTAGTTTTAGAATAAGGGTTAGGGTAAGGGTTAGTTTTAGAATAAGGGTTAGGGTAAGGGTAAGGGTTAGTTTTAGAATAAGGGTTAGGGTAAGGGTTAGTTTTAGAATAAGGGTAAGGGTAAGGGCTAGTTTTAGAATAAGGGTTAGGGTAAGGGTTAAGGGTTAGTTTTAGAATAAGGGTAAGGGCTAGGGTTAGTGGATAGTTAGTTGATATGTTGTTGACAGTTATTGAACATCTACAAACTATCTTCTTTGGACTAAAGTGTCACCCTCCAGAACGGTATATACTCACACATAGACACTATTTGCTTCAAGCATAGAGATTCTAACACCACTGCTTATATTCTCAGGTGTTGTACTTCAAACCTTGTGATTTTCGCTTGGGCCACAGGTACTAATATGTGTTGACATGTATAAAATCTTCTGTTAAAATGGCCATATGTTACGATGTGATTGAACCAGGGGAACTCGGGCAGATCGGGTGAGTCAGGAGATCCCGGATCCATTGGACCACTGGGACACACTGTTAGTATATCATTTGCGTTTTTGGATCTATAAAAGAAACTTTACGAATCCCATGTATTAGTTGTTTTATTATTCTTATTTGTTTCAAGTGAATAATAATAGTAGTTGTAGTTTTGGTTGTTTTTACAGTAGAAGTATTGGTAAGATATTCAGTGTTTACATGTGGATTTATGACTAATTCTCTATTTCTATCTAGGGCTCTAGAGGCAGACCAGGAGAGAGAGCCATGTCTGTATGTGTATTCTGTCTGATCTTTGTTCCAATTTCACTCTAAAACATTTTCTATAGAGAATCTTGAGAGCTATTTAACATGTTATTTTACTTGTCTCCCTAGGAATGCCAGCTGACCACCTATATCCGTGATAACTGTGGTAAGCTCTTGGTATTCCTACTCTATATTTTTTGTAAGAAAAATATCCACTGTGTTAATTGCTTTATTGCTGGTAAGGTCATGTTTTCATAAGCAAAGATTAATTCATTCCTAATTTTGTCTCTAAACTATGATATTTTTCTCCCCCAAACAGCATGCTCTCAAGGTATGTCTCCATTAACCCTTCATCGTCCAAATAAATGTATGTACTTGACTGTAGATTCTGGTGTAATCAAACCAGAACTCTTGGCAAAGTGATGTTATGAATGGTTGTCATTAAAAATACCATTGCCCCCCTCACCCCCTCTCTCTGTCCGTCTCTCCCTCCCTCTCCCCTTCTCTCTCTCTGTACCTCTCTCCCTCTCCCCTTCTCACTCTCTGTACCTCTCTCCCTCTCCCCTTCTCTCTCTCTGTCCGTCTCTCCCTCTCCCCTTCTCTCTCTCTGTACCTCTCTCCCTCTCCCCTTCTCTCTCTCTGTACCTCTCTCCCTCTCCCCTTCTCTCTCTCTGTACCTCTCTCCCTCTCCCCTTCTCTCTCTCTGTCCGTCTCACCCTTCCTCTCCCCTTCTCTCTCTCTGTCCGTCTGTCCCTTCCTCTCCCCTTCTCTCTCTCTCTGTCCGTCTCTTCCTTCCTCTCCCCTTCTCTCTCTCTGTACCTCTTTCCATCCCTCTCACTCTATCCCCCAGGCCAGGCAGCGTGCCCAGCCTACCCCACAGAGCTGGTCTTTGCTCTGGATATGTCACAGGATGTGGAGCCTGCCACGTTCGAGAGGATGCGCTCCGCTCTCCTCTCCATATTGGACGACGTTGCCATCGCCGAGAGCAACTGCCCGACGGGTGCACGTGTTGCCGTGGTATCCTATAGTGCCGACACCAAGTACCTGATCCGATTCCAGGACTACCAACACAAGCAGGAGTTGTTGGAGGCCATCCAAAACGTTGCACTGGAACGAACGTCCAACCAGCGCCATCTTGGGGAGGCCATGCGCTTTGTGGGGCGCCACGTCTTCAAGCGAACCCGTAAAGCGTTGACGATGAGGAAGGTGGCAGTGTTCTTCACCAACGGGCCCTCTGTGGACAGCGCTGCCATCGTCACGGCCGCCATGGAGTTCAAGGCCCTGAACATCGCTCCTGCTGTCATCGCCATGAGGAACTCCCCCGATGTTCAACGGGCTTTTGAGGTACAATTACAAACAGATGCTTTCTGGGAAGGGATAGTGAACGGGGCAGCGGAAAGGCTGGTGAACTGAAATGCAGCCCGTGTGTGTTTTTGTTTTGTTGTGGCGCAGGCTGATGACACGGGCAGCTTCATCCTTGTTCGGCTGGTGGATAGGTCACAGGACCAAAATGCTGTGCTGACAAGAATCAAAAATTGCGTCATCTGCTACGGTAAGCACACAGGGACAAAATAAAATGTAGTCTTATTTAGTATCAATGTATGTCTTGTTTTTATGGTTAATTCTGCTGTAGAACCAATATTTTTTATATTTTTTTCTACTACTACTGATGCAGCTACTGTACTCCTCCTCCTACTACTACTACTACTACTACTACTACTACTACTACTACTACACTACGAATACTACTACTACTACTACTACTACACTACTAATGATGCTACTGTACTACTACTACTACTACTACTACACTACTACTGACGCTACTGTACTACTACTACTACTAGTACACTACTACTGATGCTACTGTACTACTACTACTACTACTACTACTACACTACTACTACTACTGATGCTACTGTAATACTACAGTACTACTATTACTATTACTGATACTACTGTACAACTACTACTGATGCTACTGTACTACTACTACTGATGCTACTGTACTACTACTACTGATGCTACTGTACTACTACTGATGCTATTGTACTACTACTACTACTACTACTACTGATGCTACTGTACTACTACAGTACTATTATTACTATTACTACTGATGCTACCGTACTACTACAGTACTATTATTACTATTACTACTGATGCTACTGTACTACTACTGTACTACTACTGCTACTGATGCTACTGTACTACTACTGCTACTGTACTACTACAGTACTATTACTGATACTACTGTACAACTACTACTGATGCTATTGTACTACTACTACTACTACTGATGCTACTGTACTACTACTACTACTACTGATGCTACTGCACTACTAATACTATTACTACTACTACTACTACAGTACTACTGATGCTACTGTACTACTACTGCTACTGATGCTACTGTACTACTGCTACTGTACTACTACTACTGATGCTACTGTACTACTACACAACTACTACTGCTACTGATGCTACTGTACTACTATACTACTACTGTACTACTACACTACTACTGTACTACTACTACTACACAACTACTACTGATGCTACTGTACTACTAATATCTCTAAGCTCTGGTTCTGTGTGTCCATCAGACCACTGTAAACCAGCCCAGGAGTGTGATTTTACTGACGCTCAGCGGCCCCTGGTGGTGGATATGGACCTGACCCTGGTGGTGGACGGTTCAAGGGAGATCCGGGCCGACCAGTACGCTGGCATCCAGGAGCTTCTGGGCTCGGTGGTGAAGCAGGTAGCCTGGAGCCCCAAACCCAGCGTGGCTGACGGCCGGGCCAGGGTGGCCCTTCTCCAGACCAGTGGTTCTCTGCTCCCCCAGACTTCCCAGGCCGTCAAGGTAGAGTTTGACCTGCAGAAGTACCACAACCACATTGGTCTACAGACACACCTGAGGAGCATGCAGCAGCAGGGAGGAGTGTCGTCTCTGGGGCAGACCCTGGAGTACGCTCTGAGCAAGGTGTTCCTCAAGGCCACCAGGCCCAGGAAGAGTAGAGTGGTGCTGGCTGTGGTGGGGGCCAAGACAGCCCACTGGGACCAGGCCAAGCTGGCCTCCATTTCCCAGAAGGCCAAGTGTCAGGGTGTTTCCCTGTTTGTGATCGCGGTGGGCGACCATTACAACAGCACCCAGGTGGAGGAGTTGGCGAGCACGCCGTCAGGGCAGCACCTGCTCCATCTGTGGCACGTGAAGGAGTGGGAGAGAGGCTACGCACAGCGCTTCTTCAGAGCCTTCCTCAGGGTCCTCAGCAGTAAGGAACACTAACATGCTTCTTCATCTGGTTGTCTCTTGAGGGAGAGATAATTATGCCAGAACAAATCATACATTTTAACATTTGTATTTGTCAGTGTCCTAACTCTCTCACTCCTCCCTCACTATTTCAGAGGGAATGAACAGCTACCCTCCTGCCCATCTCAAACTCAAGTGTGAGCTGATACTGGGACAGGAACACGGACAGGGACAAGGACAGGCAGAGTGGGAGGAGTGGAAGGAGGAAGAGGAGGAGTACACAGATGAGGAGGAGTTCCTGGAGCACACTGGTGTATTTCCGACTCAGATAGCTCTTGACCAGGTTGACACTATACATGCCTTCTCCAGGGGAGATGGAGCCACTTCACCCCCCCGGCCACAGCCAAACTCTAATGGTAATCAGTAACCCCACATTTATAACAGAACTTCTATTTCTCTCTCTCCCTTACGTGTCCCCTCGTATCCCACTGCATGAGTAGTCTCAGTTTGCACCCACATACTGCATGTCTTCCTTCCCCGTTTACAAACCTGCTTGTTCTGCCTTCAGCCCACTGTAAGTTGGATGTCGACAGTGGCACCAACTGCGGGGACTATGGCTTGCGATGGCACTTTAACAAAACGCTCTGTGCATGCTCGCCTTTTTGGTACAGCGGTTGCGACGCTAACACCAAGCGTTTTAGCACGGAAAACGAATGCTTGAGACGTGTGGCACTTCCAGTAAGTCCCCCAGCCCTCTACTGCTACCACCTCTACTGAACATCATGGTCAGAGATGTAGAGCTCTGTTAGCCACAACCTGAATTACAACCACTGTTGTGATGTTTGTCAAATGCTGAATCACATAATGCATGCTGCATGAGAAGAGAGCACTATTTGTTCTATTAGCATTCTGAAATCATGAGGCTTTCAGTCGAGAGAATTCTAATGAGCTGAACCCCTAACATTAGTGACTGTAATATACCTTGTTTAAGCAGTATGGCAATTACAGGATTGAAATGACAAAAGTTGTGATGCCATTTTTGTCAGTTGTCATGTTGTTTCATGTTGTCGTGTCAGCTGCGAGGTCATCATTCACAGCACTACGCCAGAGATTTTCTTCTAATGTTATGTGTTCACAGATCACACAACCCTCCTGAGGACAGAGGAAAGTACAGTTCTTAACCAGGGTAAGGACCACATCTCTCTCTAATTTTGGATGCAATAATACATGTGAAAAGACAGCAGGCTCGGGTCTGTACAATAGTGTAAAAGGCATGAGTCTCAACCTTTGGCTTTGTCCTCTCCCCTCTCTCTTTCCTCTCCCCTCTTTTGTTTTCTCCTGAATCCTATCCCCTTTTTTCTATCTCCCATTTGTCTCCTTTGCCCCGTTACCTCTCCCTCCTCTTCCCCAGATGCATGTTTCTTCAAACAGGACAAGGGAGGTTGTGACAACTACACTCTGAAGTGGTACTTTGACACGACACAGAGCGAGTGCTCCCGTTTCTGGTATGGCGGCTGTGGCGGCAACGGTAACCGCTTCGAGACGCAGGAGACTTGCGAAGGCCTCTGTCTGAGGAGGAACTCCACACATCTAAAACCCTGATTAGAGTGAATTGAAGAAGATCATGCCAGAAAACCAGCCAAACAAATGTCTCATTCAAGGTGTGAACATCAAAAACAGCACTGTCTGTGTAAATAACTCTAGACCTTATCTTTAGCATCTCCTTTTGGGTAAAAATGGAAATTACTGTAACAGAAGTATGAATATTTCTCTATTTTATTCAAGTCTGTTCAAGCAGACCTAAGTAACGGATCTGACTCTCATGCAGTCATGCAACAAACATACATAAGGGCACTGATGCTTTTGTGAGAATGACTTTAAAGCAATGAAATAACCTGTATTGTCTCTTGTGGCTATTTTCCATCCCAGATCAACAGCTCCCAAACCAACTCAAGCACCAGGCTTGAGCACTGTTTACTTCTGGAGCTTGGATTTTAACCGTAGATGTAAATTCAGGCTGTATGTCATCCGCTCAGTGTTTGTAAATAGGATTTGTTGCTGTTTCCTCTAACTTGACCATTTGGTGCTGTGTTGAAAATAAAACTGCACAAATTCCTTAGCGGTCAGTTTATTTGTGATGCTCTTATGACCTTATTCTACTGATATAGATTCTGAACGGATCCTGGGCCGGATTAAGAAATCATAACAATAGCCCAGGCCAATGAAGAGACACACAGATATGTACAATATTAGGAAAGAAATACATTTGTATGTATACATACATTGAGTTACTAAATACAATTTCCAGTGGAACACTGACTCACCTAATGATGAAGATGAAGCCAAGGGCTACTCACGGTGATGGCCGATGCACTCGTCGTCGTGGCGATAGCCTATCTCAAGATGAGCTACTTTTTAAAACAGTGCTGCTGTTCACAAAAATGGGAGTTTATAATGTATTTATATTGGTTTTACAGGCTGATTAGTCTTCTTTCAGGTGGATGCATTTGCTTTCCAAACTGTACGTTTTTCCCACGATATTATCTTTTAATCTGCAAAAGGCAAACCTACAGCAGCAACCTACCATAGAAAAAGAATCCATAGATGGCTATTCCCATTCAAATCAGGACTGGCAGCCATTGCTAGTACCCATGAGTTTAACAGTCAAATTGCCAGTGTAAGAGATTCCAAAATTATTTTATGGATTATATGTCCATGGCCACAACAAAACAAGCTGTAACCTATATTTGGTGCATATGCTGCCCAAATTGTGCCCTTCCGACTGTAGGCATACCAGTAGCTGCCCAAAGTGTGCCCTTCTGACTGTAGGCATAGCAGTAGCTGCCCAAAGTGTGCCCTTCTGACTGTAGGCATACCAGTAGCTGCCCAAAGTGTGCCCTTCTGACTGTAGGCATACCAGTAGCTGCCCAAAGTGTGCCCTTCTGACTGTAGGCATACCAGTAGCTGCCCAAAGTGTGCCCTTCCGACTGTAGGCATACCAGTAGCTGCCCAAAGTGTGCCCTTCTCACTGTAGGCATACCAGTAGCTGCCCAAATAAAGGAAACACTTGAGTAAATGAGGGATACAAAGTATATGTTATGGTGTGGGATGCATTTTCCTGGCATGGTTTAGGTCCACTTCTAGAATCTATGCCAAGGCGCATTGAAGCTGTTCTGGCAGCTCGTGGTGGCCTAACACCCCTATAAAACATTTCACGTTGGTGTGGGCTCCCGTGCTGGATAATTAAAAAAAAAATGTTTTGCCTCTTGGGCCCAGCCCGACTCACACAATTGACCAGTTAGATTGATTTATTATGCATAAAAAAAAATGTATTAGTCAGTTACCCAATCAAGACAGGGCCCCCCAGTTACCCAAGTGGGCCCCCTACCTCCTCCCCTCCCCTCATTTGATGATTAGCAGAGCAGCAGCAGGCTGTCTACACTCCTTGAGAGAGGGCTCCTGAATCATCCCATGGTTGGCGGTTGCAGTAAAAAAAAAAATACATACATAATTACATAGACTGTATAATATAGACTGTATATATTTCCTTATTATTTTTGCTGCCTATTGGGTCCCCTATGGGCCTGGATCCAGGGGCTTCAGCCCTGGTAAGCCCCTGCATTAATGGATATGCTGTTGTGTTTTGATATACAAATTAAACTTGTGACAGTTGTCATCGATAACAGCTATGGTTTGAGAATGTGGACACTGTTCATGCCAAGGATTGGTTTCAGTCCTGGTCATGGCCTGGTTTGTTAACGTTACAACTTTGAGACTATGAGAGAAGACTATTGTGCTCAATAAACACTAAAACTATAGAGTTCATAATAGCAGTTCATAAAGGGTTCATTCATCATACCAAACTTTATTGACACTTCTTGAACAGTTGCTTTTGAGCAGTTTAACATAAACAGATATCAGGCATTGCATAATTGTGACTTCAGTGAATGTCATTACAAACAAAGGGTTGACATCTACTCGTATTTTGCGACAGGATTTCCAGAAGCTTCTCTTATATTAATTAGCTTTAAAATATACTATGTACAAAAGTCTACAACATAGATCAAAACTCTGGGGTGAAGATGTTGAGGACTAGTGTGTGTGGTTGGTTGGTTGGGTGTGTCTGTCAGCGAGAGTGGGAGGGCCTGAAAGGGGCAGTTTATTTCCAGACTTTGACGATGCCGTCTCTGGACGAAGTGACGATGAAGCCCTGTGTGGTCTGGAAAGTGGCGATGTCAGTGATGATGTCATGGTGGCCCACGGGGAGGGACTCTGGGCCCCTGCGGGGGGCGTCCTCTGTGGCTCCACTCTTCTGTTTGCTGTGGATCTCCTGACAGGACAAGGAATGTAGGTCAATCTCTCCCTGTCTTGTGGTTTCTTATTCATACATGTTTATAACGCTGCAAATAAATTGCTCTCCCAGAAATGATGTATTGAACACCTCATTGTAGGACCAGGTGCTTAGAGGAATACACTGACTACACTGCCACCGTCCTATCAGGGCATACCTGTACAACCTCGGTGCCCTCGATGATCTTGCGGCTGTAGAGGACTGAGGGACAGTGCAGCGGTTCATTGGCTCCACCTGCCACGATGTAGGACCTCTCTGGGTAAGCCAAGTCCCAGAACCTGGTAATAACACAGAACACAGTATAGAAATAAGACTTGACTGACAAAACAAACAAGCTAACGCCATCCAACACACTTCTTGGCTAAGCCAAATTGTCAAACACAAACTTAAATGTCCTCCGGCAAACATACATGGTCAGAACTGGGTTAAATATATCAGAAGGATGGTTAGTCCAGTCGAGAGTATAGCAAACATACATGGTCAGAACTGGGTTAAATATATCAGAAGGATGGTTATTCCAGTCGAGAGTATAGCAAACATACATGGTCAGAACTGGGTTAAATATATCAGAAGGATGGTTAGTCCAGTCGAGAGTATAGCAAACATACATGGTCAGAACTGGGTTAAATATATCAGAAGGATGGTTAGTCCAGTCGAGAGTATAGCAAACATACATGGTCAGAACTGGGTTAAATATATCAGAAGGATGGTTAGTCCAGTCGAGAGTATAGCAAACATACATGGTCAGAACTGGGTTAAATATATCAGAAGGATGGTTAGTCCAGTCGAGAGTATAGCAAACATACATGGTCAGAACTGGGTTAAATATATCAGAAGGATGGTTAGTCCAGTCGAGAGTATAGCAAACATACCTGATTCTCATGTCGGAGCCGGCTGTGAGGAGGAGGGGGTTCCCGTCTGCAGGGCTGCAGTAGATCCCATGGACACTGTGGGGGGACGGCTGCATCTCTGAGAGAGGGGGAGCAGAGCTGGCCCACAGCGTGAACTTCCTGTCCCCAGTCTCCATGTCCCACATGGATACCTCATTGTTGCCCTGGACCGCTACAAAACAGCAACAAAACACACAAATAATAGCTGGATTTGCCCCTCAAAGAAAGGTTTCGTTAATAAAGATTAAAAAAATATGATGACATCGAGTCTCACCAGCAATGACGGAGGATTGGTAGAGCGGGTGCATGAGCAGCCGTCTGATTCGTGCTCGGGCAGGGTGGGAGTGATTTGAGATGGGCAGCTGGAACCGCATGTCCCAGCATGCCATAGTGCCGTTGCTTGTACCTGTGTGTGGACGAATCAGAATAGGATTCAGTAGATAAGTCACAACTCTGTTTAAGTTTTCAATGCAGTTTTCAGACGAAATCCATTTACATTTTTCATACACACAACATGCACCACACAACCCACATCCACCCACGTGCTCACACCAACACCCACATACCCAGGCAGAGCCAGCACTGGTGCATGTCCACGGTGAAGGAGGTGATGAGGCCCAGGCGGAGGTCGTGGCGGAGGGTCCAGGCGTTGGAGTTGGAGCGCAGGTCCCAGCCCACCAGGGAGCCGTTCACCGTGGCGTAGGCCAGCACAGACTGGGCTCCAGAATTAAAATGGTGGATGTCCACCACGCAGCCGTCATCCTTCTGGTCCAGGAACCTGAGAGGACAGTCGATATAACAGTAAAATGTGGAGTAACTCATTATTACATTGTGGCATCAAAATGATACTGCGGTATCTACTGCATGATCATGATAACTACATGATACTGCAGTATCTACTGCATGATCATGATAACTACATGATACTGCAGTATCTACTGCATGATCATGATCACTACATGATACTGCAGTATCTACTGCATGATCACTACATGATACTGCAGTATCTACTGCATGATCATGATAACTACATGATACTGCAGTATCTACTGCATGATCACTACATGATACTGCGGTATCTACTGCATGATCATGATCACTACATGATACTGCAGTATCTACTGCATGATCACTACATGATACTGCAGTATCTACTGCATGATCACTACATGATACTGCAGTATCTACTGCATGATCACTACATGATACTGCAGTATCTACTGCATGATCATGATAACTACATGATACTACAGTCTCTACTGCATGATCATGATAACTACATGATACTGCAGTATCTACTGCATGATCACTACATGATACTGCGGTATCTACTGCATGATCATGATCACTACATGATACTGCAGTATCTACTGCATGATCACTACATGATACTGCAGTATCTACTGCATGATCACTACATGATACTGCAGTATCTACTGCATGATCACTACATGATACTGCAGTATCTACTGCATGATCACTACATGATACTGCAGTATCTACTGCATGATCACTACATGATACTGCAGTATCTACTGCATGATCACTACATAATACTGCAGTATCTACTGCATGATCATGATAACTACATGATACTACAGTCTCTACTGCATGATCATGATAACTACATGATACTGCAAGTCCCTTGGTGGTGGATGAGGTGAGTTTCCCCCTACTATGTAAAGTGCTTTGTGTACCTCAGTTGGTAGAAAAGCGTTATATAAATCCAATAAATAATAATAATAATTATATCAACTACTGTAAATAAAACCAACTTTCTGCTTGATCAACCCATGATGGATAGTACATACCTGGTCTGAAAGGGGTTCACTTTGGGTGATTTGGGGGGCTTGTTGGCCTCGATGGCCAGGAGCTGGATGGAACCGTTGTCTGAGGCAGCAGCCAGGTAGTGTGACCCCTGACAGAAGGTCAACGTCTTCACGTGGCCCCCGATGCGGGAGTACGTCAGCACTGACCTGTAAGACAGCATCAAAACATTCACACAGGTTGGATTGAGGCCTGTTGTTCATTAGTTTTTCCATCAACGTTTTGGTCATTTATAGCAGACGCTCTTATCCAGAGAGACGCTCTTATCCAGAGTGACGCTCTTATCCAGAGTGACGCTCTTATCCAGAGTGACGCTCTTATCCAGAGAGACGCTCTTATCCAGAGAGACGCTCTTATCCAGAGAGACGCTCTTATCCAGAGAGACGCTCTTATCCAGAGAGACGCTCTTATCCAGAGTGACGCTCTTATCCAGAGAGACGCTCTTATCCAGAGAGACGCTCTTATCCAGAGAGACGCTCTTATCCAGAGTGACGCTCTTATCCAGAGAGACGCTCTTATCCAGAGTGACGCTCTTATCCAGAGAGAAGCTCTTATCCAGAGTGACGCTCTTATCCAGAGTGACGCTCTTATCCAAGTGCATTCCAATCAAATCTTAGATGGTCAACACAGGTAGAGCACATCTGTGAAAAGGCGAGCTGATGTCTGTTCCTCCTCCGATGCCTTAATACACTTTCATATACAGTGCCTTCAGAAAGTACTCACACCCCTTGACTTTTCACATTTTGTTGTGATACAGCCTGAATTAGAAAATGTATTAAATTAAGATTTTGTGTCCAACACACAATACCCCATAACGTCAAAGTGGAATTCTGTTTTTAGAATTTTGTTTTAATGAATTCTAAATGAAAAGCTGAAATGTCTTGAGTGCTGAGGATTATTTCTGTCTGGAATAAATCCCTTTTGTGGAGAAAAACTCATTCCGATTGGCAGGGCCTGGCTCCCCAATGGGTGGGCCTATGCAATCCCAGTCCCACTCATGGCTCCGCCTCTGCCCAGTCATGTGAAATCCATAGATTAGGGCCAAATGAATTTATTTCAATTGACTGATTTCCTTCTATGAACTGTAACTTAGTAAAATCTTAGAAATTGTTGCATGTTGTGTTTACATTTTTGTTCGAAATAAATGAGATATTTCTGTATTCCATTGTCAATAAATTGGCAAAAATCTCTAAAAACATGTTTTCACTTTGTCATTATGATGTATTAATATATTTTTAATTCAGGCTGTAACATATCAAAATGTGGACTAAGTCAAGGGGTATGAATACTTTCTGAAGGCACTGTACCTAAAGAGGACCTGGTAACGGTGTTCACCACCTATATCCTGGTAACGTTTTTCACCACCTATATCCTGGCTATATCCTGGTAACGGTATTCACCACCTATACACGGTAACGGTTTTCACCACCTATATCCTGGCTATATCCTGGTAACGGTATTCACCACCTATATCCTGGCAACGGTATTCACCACCTATATCCTGGTAACGGTATTCACCACCTATACCCGGTAACGGTTTTCACCACCTATATCCTGGCTATATCCTGGTAACGGTATTCACCACCTATATCCTGGTAACGGTTTTCACCACCTATATCCTGGCTATATCCTGGTAACGGTATCCACCACCTATATCCTGGTAATGGTTTTCCCCTCCTGCTCAGATAAACTAGGGTAAGTGTACCTATTAAGCCCACCAAAATCTAAGTTCAGACATTTCTAACATATACTTGTAACAATAGTCATCGGGAGAAGGAGAGGAGGACCAAAGTGCAGCGTGGTACGTATCCATAATACTTTTAATCAAAATGAATACACGAACAAAAACAACATAACGACCAACGAACAGTTCTGACAGGTGCAACAAACACTAACCAGAAAATAACCACCCACAAACAAAAGTGGGAAAACAGGCTACCTAAGTATGGCTCCCAATCAGAGACAACGATAGACAGCTGCCCCTGATTGAGAACCATACCAGGCCAAACACATAGAAATAGAAAACCTAGACTTACAACATAGAATACCCAGACATAGAATACCCACCCACATCACACCCTGACCAAACTAAAAATAGAAACATACAAAGCAATCTACGGTCAGGGCGTGACAATACTGCCCTCATTTTTATTTAAAAAATTGGAGATAACATGAAAGACTCATCTCTCATGTGATGTTTTATAACTTGACTTAGATTTTATTATAATACATACAAATATTTATTAAATATGTGCAAAGTCCAGAGTGGGTTTAATGGGTATCAAGTGTACCCTTTAAGCCATGGGTGTTCCAAATAAACCCACCTCTTAAATAATATATTTTAATTAATTTCCAACTGTTCAAAACTGACATTTCTTATGTAAAATGTGATTATATTAATCTCCCATAAAGTTATTCAAATAATCTTAATATTGCTATTCATCATGGAAGTAGTACTCATAACACACACAGCTTTCAATGAATGTCTGAAATCTTTTTGCTGTACTGCTATTCTTGTTAAATTAGTCCAACTTGTCTTCCTAAAGTCTATTTGAAGACTGTTTCAACTCTCCCTCTCTACTATGTGTTAAAAGGTACAGGTGGTGGACCAAAAAGAAAAACAGATTCACCTGGATGAATGAAAGACAACAAAATGACAATGCCCCCACCCGAAAATACATGAGTAGTCGCCCAATAGTCATCTTTTAGTCCCTCATTTGTTATCATTTTTGTCCACCACTTGCAGGTCTTCTATCCCTGATAACCCTCAACCCTGGTTGGTTATTGGTTAACTGGTTGGTTATTGGTTACTACTTGGTTAACTGGTTGGTTACTACTTGGTTAACTGGTTACTACTTGGTTAACTGGTTGGTTATTGGTTACTACTTGGTTAACTGGTTGGTTATTGGTTACTACTTGGTTAACTGGTTGGTTATTGGTTACTATTTGGTTAACTGGTTGGTTATTGGTAACTATTTGGTTAACTGGTTGGTTATTGGTTACTATTTGGTTAACTGGTTGGTTATTGGTTACTACTTGGTTAACTGGTTGGTTATTGGTTACTACTTGGTTAACTGGTTGGTTATTGGTTACTATTTGGTTAACTGGTTGGTTATTGGTTACTATTTGGTTAACTGGTTGGTTATTGGTTACTATTTGGTTAACTGGTTGGTTATTGGTTACTATTTGGTTAACTGATTGGTTATTGGTTACTATTTGGTTAACTGGTTGGTTATTGGTTACTACTTGGTTAACTGGTTGGTTATTGGTTACTACTTGGTTAACTGGTTGGTTATTGGTTACTATTTGGTTAACTGGTTGGTTATTGGTAACTATTTGGTTGGCGTACCTGGTGGTGGTGGTTTTGCCCTCCATCTTCTGGCTGTCCCAGACCTTGACGGTGCCGTCGTTGGAGGCCGTGGCGAAGATGGAGTGCTCGTCTGACACACGGATACGGTTGACAGCAGACTTGTGCTCATGGAGGTGGGCCACTAGAAGACCCTTAGGGTGCCACCCTGCAGAACAAAACAACACAATGTGGATGTGGAGGGGCCCTGACTAACCCTACTGCTTGTTGACATTTCTGCTGTGCTTAGTCCAAATTGGCAAGAAACACACCTCTAGTGGTATATTCAATAATATAATGACCAAAAAAGAATCCCTTGTGGAGTCATTATGGACTAACCTTTGTTGTCCCAGTGGCACTACTTTACCTGGCGGAGGCGGACGGCTCTCCCATTCAGCGCTCTCCATCATCTGCTTGGCCATGCGCTCTGCGCTGCACTGCTCCCTCTTCTGCTGCACCAGATGTTGAAGCTCCGCCTTGCACGTGTTGAGACGACGCTGGTAGGTGGAGACTGCGCCTGCAGACTGCCCCACAGGGACACCAGGGGAGGCTGTGGTCTTCCTGGTCTGAGTCCCTGCCCCTTCAGGCACCTGGTGGAGTACAGAGATATAAGGTAGGTTACCAGACTATAAAATAAATCAATTAGTATATCAATCAATCGATCATTCAACCCTCGCCCCCCCCCTCCCCTTATTCTTAGCAGACATCATAGGTTAACCCGTTATGTACCGTGGGGGGCTCTGGTGCCGTAGCCGCTGACTCCTGAGAGCCAAACATGCTCTTCCACTCTTCATTCATGTTGGAGTCCTGTTTGGTGTGTTTCCGTGCTGAAAGGGAAAAACAGAAAAGGCTAAGAAACACTAGTTAAGAAGCATTCAGCACTGGAGGTCAAAAGTTTGAGGACTGTTGGATTGAATAGCCATTAAGTTGAAGGGGGCTCCCTCTTTTCAGCTATTCCAATAAGCCATGGAGAAGGCACTACGGTTTCAAACATCTAATGAAAATACTAACGGGAGACGGCAGGCGTTAAAAGGAGCTGAAGGCCAACGCAGATACAACAGGTTTTAAGACCACCAGACTACATGAAGCAGTTGGGAGCTGGGAGATATGCTAATCACAGGACATGTTAGAGTGAGTAGTTAAATTAGTCACCAGCAGCAGTCCAACACTCCAAAAGGACAGATCCATGCGATTGAAACATACCAGCTGCAACACACAGTCACTTTTAGCCCACAGTAAATTGTGTCAGACAAGCTACTAACAGTGCCTATGAAAAAAACACTCCAAAACGCCCAACAGGTTGATGTTAATATACTGTACCTGTTATCCTATGGCGTAGATACACAACACAATCTTTCAGTGTGTCCTTGAATAAATACTTTCTATTGAATACCATGGTCTAGACCCATATGGGATTTAACTGGTATAGTGTTCCTTAAACAGACTAAGGGCCTTAGATACATTGTTTACACTACTGCCAGAGAGCACACAGGTCTTTTTAACAGAACGTGATGCCCCTAGGGGGAGTCTGTCTGGTATGTTAACACAACTCAAGGCCAGTCGGACAGTTTATTTGACCACAGGGAAAAGGAGATGTATGTGTGCTGCTGCAGGAATAACCAAATAAAGGTTTGACTGAACACTAACATGTACTGCTCTGTCGTGTGTTGACAGCCACAGAGGTAATGAGAACTTGTGAAAACTCTGCTTGTCCTGATGCAGTTTAACCCATCTAGTGAATTAAATGTAATGAGGCGATGTGGGTAATCTGGGGGAAATGCTGTCTGGATGGGATTATTTGTTATGCACATCATTACAGGCTAAACCACACCAGCAATATACCAGATGCTGTGGTGATGAAGTCTGCAAACAGATAAATGACAGGTCATTGATATCAAACATGTTGAAAATATATAAACTATAATATCAACCTATCCAATCTTTTCAGTGTTTACACACAAGAGTTTTAAGGCTAAGGGTCAACTTGGCTGTGTTTACACAGGCAGCCCATTTCCATTTTTTCCCCTTCAATATTTGGGCAAAATATCAGAATTGGGCTGTCTGTGTATTTGCAGACTTTGGGTTTGTGTACCCCTCTCTGCTATTACAGGGGTGTACTTTGACCACCAGGTGTCAGTGGCGTCCCTACCTCTCTTGTCCTCGGCCTCCTGTTTAGGTTTGACCAGGTCTACCTGGCGTCCCATGATGCCCAGCGTGGCCAGGTCAATGACGCCGCTCTGGACTGCCTCCCCCAGGTGGCTCTGGTCTCCCATGTTGGCCTTGGCCTTGTTGGACTTGAGCATGAAGTCCTTCAGTGCTAGCAGTTTGTCCTCTTCAGCCTCCGTCATCCCCTACAATAAACAATTATCACCATCGTTGTGATCATCATCATCATCATCATCATCATAACAATAATGGTCAAACGTTGTGCATTATATGGAAACAATACATTTCCCATCCATGTAACGTCGAGACATCACTCCCACCCTCTGACCTGAGAGAGCAGTTTCTTAAGCAGCTGGGCTATGGCGGGGTCCTCCGGAATGGGGCATTCTGGGAGTGAGCCGCTACGCTTCTTCTGCCGCAGCAGCAGGTGGCGGAAGAGGCTGGCGATGTCTTTGGAGCGCAGGGAGTAGTCGAAGATGGAGCGGCTCACTGGCTCCTTCAGCACACTCAGCAGTACTATCTCTTTATCAATCTGAGAGGAAACACAGCCTCATTTAACATAGCACAGTACAGCATACCATAGCATATCACACCATAACATAACATAGCACAGTACACCATAACATAGCACAGTACAGCATACCATAGCATATCACACCATAACATAACATAGCACAGTACACCATAACATAGCACAGTACAGCATACCATAGCATATCACACCATAACATAACATAGCACAGTACACCATAACATAGCACACCATAACATAGCATAGTACAGCACACCATAACACAGCACAGTACACAATAACATAGTACAGTACACCATAACATAGCACAGTACAGCACACCATAACATAGCACAGTACACCATAACATAGCACAGTACATCACACCATAACATAGCTCAGCACACAATAACATAGCACAGTACAGCACACCATAACATAGCACAGTACATCACACCATAACATAGCACAGCACACCATAACATATCATATTACAGTACAGCACACCATAACATAGCACAGTACACAATAACATAGCATAGCACAGTACACCATAACATAGCACAGTACAGCATACCATATCACACCATAACATAACATAGCACAGTACACCATAACATAGCACACCATAACATAGCATAGTACAGCACACCATAACACAGCACAGTACACAATAACATAGTACAGTACACCATAACATAGCACAGTACAGCACACCATAACATAGCACAGTACACCATAACATAGCACAGTACATCACACCATAACATAGCTCAGCACACAATAACATAGCACAGTACAGCACACCATAACATAGCACAGTACATCACACCATAACATAGCACAGCACACCATAACATATCATATTACAGTACAGCACACCATAACATAGCACAGTATACAATAACATAGCACAGTACAGCACACCATAACATAACATAGCACAGCACACAATAACATAGCACAGTACAGCACACCATAACATATCATATTACAGTACAGCACACCATAACATAGCACAGTACACAATAACATAGCACAGTACAGCACACCATAACATAACATAGCACAGCACACAATAACATAGCACAGTACAGCACACCATAACATATCATATTACAGTACAGCACACCATAACACAGTACACCATAACATAGCATAGCACAGTACACCATAACATAGCACAGTACACCATAACATAGCACAGTATAACATGGCATAGCACAATACACCATAACATAGCACACCATAACATAGCACAGCAGACCATAACCTAGCATAGCACAGCACACCATAACATAGCAAAGCACAGCACACCATAACATAGCACAGTACACCATAACATAGCACCTCATAACATAGCGAAGTACAGCACACCATAACATAGCATAGCACAGTACAGCATAACATAGCATAGCACAGTACAGCATAACATAGCATAGTAAAGTACAGCACACCATAGAATAGCACCACATAACATAATTGAATAAGAGTCTGGGAGATTCTTTCAATGTGTTACACGTGAAGATGGTAAGTGAGCGTGTGTGGAAGTCTTACCTGTATGATGGGCTGGGTGATGAAGGGGTTGAGGTGAGGCATCAGTTTGCAGTAGACGTCTGCTATGTTGAGATGCTGGGCCACCACGGTGATGAAGCCCACCGCCCCGTAGCGGATCCACAGGTTGGGGTGGCACAGGAATGGGGCTTTCAAAATAAGGGGGAAAAGTTCATCACAAAAAGTGCCTTTTTTACATAGTATAGTAACAACACTATCCTTCCCCTGCCATCTCTAAGCTCCTCTCCACCCCATCTCACCGATGTCACTGACAAACTCGTAGATGTGTGGTTTCTGCAGCAGGCCCAGCTGGCACATGCAGGTGAGAGAGTTGAGGGCCTTGTAGATGACAAACTCCTCCGCGTCACTCAGACCCTGCTGCAGGAGGGGCTTCAGGATGGATGAGCTCTGCCAGCCCACGTACGCCGCCACACCTGGAGGAAATGGAAAGAGAGAGAGAGAGAAAGAGAGAGAGGAGATGGAAAGAGAGAGAGAGATGGAAAGAGAGAGATGGAAAGAGGGAGAGAGAGAAAGAGAGAGATGGAAAGAGAGAGAGAGATGGAAAGAGGGAGAGAGAGAGAGAGATGGAAAGAGGGAGAGAGAGAGAGAGAGATGGAAAGAGGGAGAGAGAGAGAGAGAGATGGAAAGAGGGAGAGAGAGAGAGACGGAAAGAGGGAGAGAGAGAGAGACGGAAAGAGGGAGAGAGAGAGAGACGGAAAGAGGGAGAGAGAGAGAGATGGAAAGAGGGAGAGAGAGAGATGGAAAGAGAGTGAGAGAGATGGAAAGAGAGTGAGAGAGATGGAAAGAGAGTGAGAGAGATGGAAAGAGAGGAAGAGAGAGAGAGATGAAAGAGGGAGAGTAAAAGAGAAAATTAAAAGACAGAAACCAAGAGGAAGGGGGGAGGAGGGGGAGAGTGGAGAGAGTGGAAAGTGAAAGACGGGTCATTGAAGAGAAAATATATTCTAGGATCTCTGTATCTCGGAGACTTCCTGCATGTACACATCCAGCTTTGCCCATTAGCATATTTGAGTGACTAAGTGTGGGCACCGTGTCTGTGGCACAGTCCTCCACCTTACCCACGATGCTGTCGAAGAAGGCTCCCCGAAGGTGCCAGTCATTCTTGTCGTTCAGGAAAGTGATCATGTGGGACAGGAGCACGTCGTTGGCCTTCTGCCGGCCGAAGAACACACAGAGCCGCGTGATGCCGTTCTCCATCAGAGACTGCTTGACGATGTTCTCCGAGTCGCTCAGTAACGTAACCACCTTCTGCTGCACCATCTCATGAAGCGCCTGCAGCTCTGTCAGGAGGAACAGGAAGTCAGAACAGAATATAATTTTCCCAAGGGAGCGTCAGGTGCGGCATTCAGTATCCATGTTTCGGTGATAAACCTCTACCTCCGATCTGATATTTGAGAGAGAGGAGGCCTTAAAATTACCAGAGTCGTAGTTCTCATTGGGGTGGAGGGTCTCCTCTGTGTCCTCCCCATTCAAGCCGTGCTCCATATTGAGGTTATTCTCCTGAACGAGCTCTAAAAAACGCAAAGCTGTCTCAGCCAGGTGGGCTATGTTCTCTGAGAAAAGGAGAGGCGAATGGATAGGCATTACAAACAACAATAAATACTGACAACCTTTGGACAATTAAGTGTGTTATCATATTTAGAGCGACCCGTGGTCATTGTCAACCCAACTGACCTGCGTATGCCAGCCTGACAATGGTGGCGTCGTCCTGCGCCAGGTGGGCGATGCCCGGTAGGATGTACTCTGGGTAGATGTTGACATCGTTACGGGGAACCTCCTTCACCAGCGCCAGCACCTTGGCTAGGGTGCGCACGGCTTGGGCCCTAACCCGTGGCGCCAGGTCGCTGCAGAAGTGCAGCAGGTATGGCGTGATGCGGTCCAGCAGCGTCTCCACCCTGAGGCGGCCCGCCAGGTGCAGCACCAGCTCCAGAGCCGCCAGCTTGGAGTCGCAGGAACGCAGCGTCTGGAGGCAGGAGGTGATGACAGACACCAACACCACCAGACCCTGCTCCTCCTTGGCTGACACCACACTCGACTCCTGGTCCTCCTTCTCAGGCTTCTCTGTCGACCCGCCTGGCCCTCCCCCGCGGAGGTTATGGAGGATGTTATCCAGGTCCTTGCGGATGACCAACACACGCTCGTCTGCCGACTGGAAGGTCTCCTTGGCAAACTGGGCCATGTAGGGCTGCAGAAAGGTGTAGAAGATGTCTGGGAAGGCGTTACCTTTCTGCTGCTTCAGGTACTCCTCCGCAGTCAGACGCTTCTCCGGCTCCCGCTGCACCATCTGGGCCACCTAGGAGGCGAAAAGAGGGTTTTGATGGTTACCAGGAGACAGCGGTACACTTAAGAATTGGTGCTCAGGATGAATTTAGGATTTCACAAGAACATCTTCACGTGAAGATAAAACATATAGACTATTACTAGTTCTCTGATGTAATGGTCTTCTATTTTCATGAGAACATGCTCTGTCTGGAAGTGTCCTTTGCGATACGCCAGAAGTTGGGAGAGATCAAACAGTGGTACTCCCTCTGTGAAGAGTTCTGCGATCACACAACCTAAAAAACACATGAAATAACAGCCAGGGAAGGGTAATGTACATTAGATGTTTAAACACTCTCAATGTCGATCATACAACTACTAGTAAATTGGACGAGTCCATGGCATCCATTTATCTCTCTCTATTGCCCCAAACAGAAAATATGTTTCAGCTATGAAAGTTACCTGCTGAGAAGATATCCATTGCCTGTTTGAGCTCTCCCCTGCTCCTCTGGCTGTTGCTGGTGAGGTCCACCAGAGGGGTATTCTGGTCGCTCTCTGTGGTGAACATAATCCCATCCACAAACCTCTCGGGGGCGATGTAACATGTCCTCCGTCGAGACGTGTCAAAGAAGTAATTAAAGTCAGCTGGGTTGTCCTCAGGCAGATAGGTGGGCTTGAAGCTGGCAAAGTCTGTGAGCAGCACCCAGTTCCAGCTGGTCACCATCACGTTTTCTGTCTTAATGTCACCGTGGCGCACGCCCGATTTGTGCGCCTGGTCTACGGCGGTGAGGATCTGGAAGGCTAGCCAGCGCTTCTCCACATTGTTGAGGAAGGGTCGCGTGCTGATGCGATCATACAAGTTGTCCCGGACGTACTGGCGGAAGAGGATGGCTGCTTTCTCAGTGAGGGAGGCCTTCTGGAAGGGCAGGCAGTTCTGGCACGAGTGTAGTCTGATCTTTAGCTCCTCCAGCTCCTGTTTGTAGCTGGTGAGAGGTAGAGATGGGTCCTGGATGGCAAACACCTTCACCACCACCAGGCCTTCCCTATGCTTGGCGCGGGCCACCTTAAAGAAGCGCGTGCTGCCCAGGCTCTTGTCATACTCGTGATCATGGATGTCAGAGAAGTAGCTGTCGACAGATAGGATCTGGGCAGGAGCGATCCCTGCTAGCTGATTCCCCATGGTTCTGCTTCACTCTGACCAGGGTCCTGGGTTGACATAGACATGAACAATCAAACACTTGCCAAAAATAAGAAAAACTAAAAAAGATTCAATGATTGTAACAGTTTGTGAATGGCTCTCAGATCAGCCAATACAACCTAAAGTAATTTCCCACCTATTGCATAATTAAGCAATAAGGCCCAAGGGGGTGTGGTATATGGCCAATATACCATTGCAAAGGGCTGTTCTTATGCAAGACGAAAAGCAGAGTGCCTGGATACAGCCCTTAGTTGTGGTATATTGGTCATATTCCACAAACACCCAAAGTGCCTTAATGCTATTATAAAATAGTTACAAACATAATTAGAACAGTAAAAATAATTTTTTTGTAATATCCTTGGTATATGATCTCTCATACACACGGCTGAATGCTGTTTTAGCCAATCAGCATCCAGTATCCAAACTACCCGGCTTACAATAAACAATACACCTAGCTGGAAACCCTTCCCATACAATAAAGCGTTGCATGACAAATCATGTACTAAATAAAGCTTTATGAAAAGGATTTGCTACACAATTACAGAGAGCAACCACAAACGTGGGCTATCAAATCCAATTTTATTTCTCACATACACATGTTTAGCAGATGTTATTGTGGGTATGTATAACAACAACAACGGTATGTATGAATGTAAATAGCATAGCTATGTAAATAATAATTGTGGCTACAGTACTGGCTACAAATTGATATCTAGTTAGCTGCTTTCAAACTCGTTTAGTGCTACATACTTAGCCATGAAAATGGGATCATATGCATTGCCTCATCATCTATCCTACCCTGCCTTTCTAAGGCCTTCGAAAGCCAAGTCAACAGACAGATTACCGACCATTTCGAATCCCACCGCACCTTCTCCGCTATGCAATCTGGTTTCAGAGCTGGTCATGGGTGCACCTCAGCCACGCTCAAGGTCCCAAACGATATCTTAACCGCCATCGATAAGAAACAATACTGTGCAGCGGTATTCATTGACCTGGCCAAGGTTTTCGACTCTGTCAATCACCACATCCTCATCGGCAGACTCGATAGCCTTGGTTTCTCAAATGATTGCCTCGCCTGGTTCACCAACTACTTCTCTGATAGAGTTCAGTGTGTCAAATCGGAGGGCCTGTTGTCCGGGCCTCTGGCAGTCTCTATGGGGGTGCCACAGGGTTCAATTCTTGGGCCGACTTTCTTCTCTGTATACATCAATGATGTCGCTCTTGCTGCTGGTGAGTCTCTGATCCACCTCTACGCAGACAACACCATTCTGTATACTTCTGGCCCTTCTTTGGACACTGTGTTAACAACCCTCCAGACGAGCTTCAATGCCATACAACTCTCCTTCCCTGGCCTCCAACTGCTCTTGAATACAAGTAAAACTAAATGCATGCTCTTCAACCGATTGCTGCCTGCACCTGCCCGCCCGTACTGCATCACTACTCTGGACGGTTCTGACAGAATATGTGGACAACTACAAAAACAAACACTTATCTCCATCACTAGCTTTAAGCACCAGCTGTCAGAGCAGCTCACAGATTACTGCACCTGTACATAGCCCATCTATAATTTAGCCCAAACAACTACCTCTTCCCCTACTGTATTTATTTATTTTGCTCCTTTGCACCCCATTATTTCTACTTTGTACATTCTTCCACTGCAAATCTACCATTCCAGTGTTTTACTTGCTATATTGTATTTACTTCGCCACCATGGCCTTTTTTGCCTTTACCTCTCTTATCTCACCTCATTTGCTCACATTGTATATAGACTTATTTTTCTACTGTATTATTGACTATGTTTGTTTTACTCCATGTGTAACTCTGTGTTGTTGTATGTGTCGAACTGCTTTGCTTTATCTTGGCCAGGTCGCAATTGTAAATGAGAACTTGTTTTCAACTTGCCTACCTGGTTAAACAAAGGTGAAATAAAAAATCTAATGTAAGGAAGGTACACTGTGATGATGACAGTGCAATAACTTACCATTGTCATGCGCATGAATATGTCAGTCTACTAAACAAAGAAAAAAATGCATAACAACCGAATAGTACATACAGTTTGATATACTTACAATACAAATGGAACACAAAATGCACGTGACGTTGATGAAATTACAGTGCAGGGTATTGTTTACCAGATGGTTGAGATAAAGTGTAGTGCTGTTTGGCTTCGTATCTGGTTAGCATCTAGCTAACTTAATCGGTTCTAATATGTCATCCCCATGCATTTTGCTAAGACGACTCCATTTGAAAAATATATAAATTGAGCGTCGAGATTTAGCTTGTTCCGTGGGTTCAGCTGACAGTTCAAGGAAAGTAACATTTCCTGTAAAATCCAATAAGATAAAAAAAAAAAGATCATATCCCTCCGCAGAATGCATAGACACATAAACAAGCGTCACTTCCGGTTCTAGATTTCACTTTCAAAACACAAGCTAGATGTGAAAGCAATATGTGAGATGCCTACATGTTTTTTTGTTTGTTGCTTTCGTCTGGGAAGTTGCCTAATGTCAATGAACGAGAAAAAGGGACGAGGAGAGGAACTGTTTTAGATTATTAAAATACAGCCCTTTATCCCCGCCCCTTCTACGCGACTAGCGTGCTGATCTCACCGGTGACCGTCCGTCAGAGAGAAGCGACAGTGGATTTTACGGAAGATGCTGAAGAAACATAAGCGGCTGGTAAGTTTCTGGATTTCTGAATGTTATATTCATATCTTCATATATTTACAACATAGTATATACCCAACAGTGGGTGTTTTATATCTAAATACAAATGTGTTGACGATGGTTTTGTTAAAAAAGGACAGTGGGAGGAGCTGGCGCAAGGGGAGACAATGTAACGTTAGCTAGCTACAGTACAGTATAATGTTACTGTCGAGAGCTCCATGATCACGAGGTGAGCGTGGTGTTGTGTCGGTAAAAATACTGTTTACGTGCCATGTATATATTGTTGTCATACAGGATAACGTTAGTTGTTTGTTGTCACAGCGAACTTTGAGCTTGTTCAGGGATACATATGCAGCTTCATGTCAAAGAACAACAAAACCAACAACAGCTATCTAGGTACTAGAGCTTGTAGTATGCCATAGCCCAACAACCATATCCTCATAGCTATCTATGACGGTTATATAAAGTAAAGTTAGCGTTATATTGCCCTGGCAGGCCCACTGCCCACTTTATTGGTGTCGTTTTCCACTAGCACGGAACGGCGATGTTACTAACTCTCTGGTGATACTACCTCAAATATAAGAAGAAAAAAACGATTCGTGTAACGTTAAAAAAATCTATTTGCAAGCAACTAAGCAACATGTTTTATTTTGCTGATCAATTAAACGTGTCAATGCAATTGTAGGTAGAGCAATGACCTAGATAGCACAACACACACTAACCACGAGGGTGTAGCTTTGGCTAAGCCTTGTTGCATTTAGTGTTCACGGTGTCGTTGTTATCGAGCATTGTGTTTTTGTTTTTGACAGGTTCATAAAGTTGACTGAATTTAATTCAGGGGATGTTAGCAAATTGACTGAATTTAATTAAGAATCCAGCAAGGCAATGCAACCAGCCATGTAAACAAACATGAACAATTAGCCTACACACACACATGCAGTGGGGAGAACAAGTATTTGAGACACTGACGATTTTGCAGGTTTTCCGACTTACAAAGCATGTAGAGGTCTGTAATTTTTATCATAGGTACACTTCAACTGTGGGAGACGGAATCTAAAACAAAAATCCAGAAAATCACATTGTATGATTTTTAAGTAATTAATTAGCATTTTATTGCATGACATACCAACCAGTAAGAATTCTGGCTCTCACAGACCTGTTAGTTTTTCTTTAAGAAGCCCTCCTGTTCTCCACTCATTACCTGTATTAACTGCACCTGTTTGAACTCGTTACCTGTATAAAAGACACCCGTCCACACACTCAATCAAACAAACAGACTCCAACCTCTCCACAATGGCCAAGACCAGAGAGCTGTGTAAGGACATCAGGGATAAAATTGTAGACCTGCACAAGGCTGGGACGGGCTACAGGACAATAGGCAAGCAGCTTGGTGAGAAGGCAACAACTGTTTGCACAATTATTAGAAAATGGAAGAAGTTCAAGATGACTGTCAATCACCCTCTATCTGGTGCTCCATGCAAGATCTCACCTCGTGGGGCATCAATGATCATGAGGAAGGTGAGGGATCAGCCCAGAACTACACGGCAGGACCTGGTCAATGACCTGACAAGAGCTGGGACCACAGTCTCAAAGAAAACCATTAGTAACACACTACGCCGTCATGGATTAAAATCCTGCAGCGCACGCAAGGTCCCCCTGCTCAAGCCAGCGCATGTCCAGGCCCATCTGAATTTTGCCAATGACCATCTGGATGATCCAGAGGAGGAATGGGAGAAGGTCATGTGGTCTGAGACAAAAATAGAGCTTTTTGGTCTAAACTCCACTCGCCGTGTTTGGAGGAAGAAGGATGAGTACAACCCCAAGAACACCATCCCAACTGTGAAGCATGGAGGTGGAAACATCATTCTTTGGGATGCTTTTCTACAAAGGGGACAGGACGACTGCACCGTATTGAGGGGAGGATGGATGGGGCCATGTATCGCGAGATCTTGGCCAACAACCTCCTTCCCTCAGTAAGAGCATTGAAGATTGGTCGTGGCTGGGTCTTCCAGCATGACAACGACCTGAAACACACAGCCAGGGCAACTAAGGAGTGGCTCCGTAAGAAGCATCTCAAGGTCCTGGAGTGGCCTAGCCAGTCTCCAGACCTGAACCCAATAGATAATCTTTGGAGGGAGCTGAAAGTCCGTATTGCCCAGCGACAGCCCCGAAACCTGAAGGATCTGGAGAATGTCTGTATGGAGGAGTGGGCCAAAATCCCTGCTGCAGTGTGTGCAAACCTGGTCAAGAACTACAGGAAACGTATGATCTCTGTAATTGCAAACAAAGGTTTCTGTACCAAATATTAAGTTCTGCTTTTCTGATGTATCAAATACTTATGTCATGCAATAAAATGCAAATTAATTACTTAAAAATCATACAATGTGATTTTCTGGATCTTTGTTTTAGATTCCGTCTCTCACAGTTGAAGTGTACCTATGATAAAACATTATAGACCTCTACATGCTTTGTAAGTAGGAAAACCTGCAAAATCGGCAGTGTATCAAATACTTGTTCTCCCCACTGTCAAATACTTGTTCTCCCCATATGACTATGACATACATAGTCATATGAATGGGGCAGCATGGGTGTATCGAGAGAGAGTGTGTGAGAGAGAGCAACCTGAAGTTGATCATTATTGACAAACATGCTATTCTTTCTCAGAGAGAGAGCCTCTGGGGTCACAGAGGACCACCCATTACTACAACAGACAAATGTTCAACTAGCGTGGCGTGCACAGTAAGCCAACTGCAGACTAGGCTAAGTGCTGTACGCTTCAAAATTGCCTTTACAATGTATATAAATACTTTTGTGATGCATTTAGACTGTGTACTTAGCTAAACTGTGTTTATAATTAGGCCTGCACATTTAGCAACACTTCCAATGACCAGTTTGGCAATAGCTAGATGTACGTGGGTGTGTGTGCACAATTTACATTGATTAATAACAGTCGTATAAACTAGACCTGTGTTAATAACTAGGCCTATAAATGATGAACAAGAGTTCATATTGACCTTTTTGAACTTTTATTTGAACTTTGATTAGCCTATCTCACAACATTTTTAACCACAGCCCTCCTCTTTGCTGCAGAGACAACATGTTTCTGTTTTAAATCTAATTTCCTACTCATTTTGCCATGGCTTATGTCATGTTCCTATGCTATCTGAGTGACTTAAACATTATAACAAAATCAGTGGGGGGCATGGATCCCATGCCATTACATTTTTTTAGAATTTTAGGTTCTCCCTGACTGTCTAGTTTAACCATTTTTGTGTTAGTTCTCAAAGACAATCTTATTAAAAAATATATTGTTCAATTATATTTTCGACATAATTTATATCTGGTTTTAGTCATTTTGAAGTTTAAACTGAAAACGTTTTACCATCCGCTAAATGCATGTAGGGGAAACACTGCGAACACACATATGCACTACTTTGTGTGGGGAACTTTGTTTTCTTTTGTGGAGGAGGATAAGAATATTATGTCCCAGAAATGACCTTCCCTAGTATGCATGTCAACTGTTACTGAAGTTGATTCAGTTGAGTAGACTAAGCTACCTGGTGTTTCTGAGAGGGTCATGTACCAGGTTAGTCAGGGTGTTTGTTCTCTGATGCAAAGAGAGACAGTATTATGAAATCTGCTCAGTGCATGTTGCCTTGGTGATGAGTTTACGCAATATAATTAAATGGTTATGAAACAGGCATAAAAAGCCACAGCCTACAGTGGGTGTCTACGATAATCACCTGTCCTGAAAAATTTGACCTAGTGCCCTCATCTCACAGACATCATAAAAAACGGTTTAGTTAATTTCCACTGCAAAATATTGTGACTAATGCCAGAGTATTTCAGCGCTGTTTTGCAAACTGAAAATTCCACCAGTGTCTAACTGGCAAGAACCTGACTTGTGAGTAAAAGCTAGCAACAACCCAACCTCCAGTGGCATTCACCGTTCACACAGGTCAGATGCACACCACTTTGTTCAGCGGCAGACTTTTTATTTGACTTGTTTAGGATGAGAATGATATCCTTAAAATTAACTAGGCTTTGTCAATGCCCACTGTAACTCAAGTTGTTCAGTTGAGTATGCTAGGCTACCACCTGTGTTTATTCTTCGATGCAGTGTTATGAAATCTGCTCTCTGCAAGTTGCCGTGGTGATAAGTTAACACAGCGTCATTGGATGGTTACAAAAGCAAAATAGTAGGCGGCTAGGCGCCTATAATAAAGTCAACCATCCTTGACCCTGTGAAGTGTGTGTGAAGTTATTCAGTCCAGATAGGATGCCAGGCAGGGAGGGGGCTGTATCCGTGTTGTTGGGAATAGGTGTGGAGTTAGTGTGTTTGCTCTTTATGTTTGCCTGTCAAAGGGAGGGAGAGGGGTGTGGTGGCAAAGTGAAACGGGAGGCGGGACTGGCACATCCATTGCCCAAGCCCCCTCCCTCTTTTCTCTGTCCTCGCTCTCTTTGCTCTGTCTGTCCTCGCTCTCTTTGCTCTGTTCTCTGTCCTCGCTCTCTTTGCTCTGTTCTCTGTCCTCGCTCTCTTTGCTCTGTTCTCTGTCCTCGCTCTCTTTGCTCTGTTCTCTGTCCTCGCTCTCTTTGCTCTGTTCTCTGTCCTCGCTCTCTTTGCTCTGTTCTCTGTCCTCGCTCTCTTTGCTCTGTTCTCTGTCCTCGCTCTCTTTGCACTGTTCTCTGTCCTCGCTCTCTTTGCACTGTTCTCTGTCCTCGCTCTCTTTGCTCTCTCTTTGCTCTGTTCTTGCTCTCTTTGCTCTGTTCTCTGTCCTCGCTCTCTTTGCTCTCTCTTTGCTCTGTTCTTGCTCTCTTTGCTCTGTTCTCTGTCCTCGCTCTCTTTGCTCTCTCTTTGCTCTGTTCTTGCTCTCTTTGCTCTGTTCTCTGTCCTCGCTCTCTGTCCTCTGTCTGTTCTCTGTCTTTTCTCTCTCTTTGCTCTGTCCTCATTCTATTTTTCTCTCACCTCCCCAGGCCCACCATATTCTCTCGCTCTCACTGTCCCTCTTCCCTTCTCTTGCGCTCACCACATCTCTCTGTCCATCTTCTCTCCCTGTAACTCCATGTCTTTAGAGCTTAAATTGTACAGCTTTATCCTCACTCTCACAATCCTTCAATCCACCCCTTACCACCTGTCTAATCACAGTACACCTTCCCCCTCTCTCTCTTTCTCTGTTCTTTTTCTGCCACTCCCTTGTGGACTGACATGTCTCTGTTACCAGTCCTGTCTTTCTCTTTCCCAGCCTGACTGCTGTCACTCACTGTGGCCTTTTAATAAACCAGCCTCTGTTCCAGACCCCTGTTCCAGACAGCAGCACCTAGAACCTATGTTAGGCTTTTGTGGGATACTGCATATACAGTGCGTTCGGAAAGTATTCAGACCCCTTGACTTTTTCCACGTTATGTTACAGCTTTATTATAAAATGTATAAAATTAAAATTAAAATTCTCATCAATGGACACACAATAACCTGTAAGGAAAAAGCAAAAACAGGTTCTTAGAACATTTTGCAAATGTATTAAACCTTTAAACCTTCCCTTATTTACATAATTATTCAGACCCTTTGCTATGAGACTTGAAATTGACCTCGTGTGCGACCTGTTTCCATTTATCATCCTTGAGATGTTTCTACACCTTGATTGGAGTCCACCTGTGATAAATTCAATTGATCGGACATGATTTGTAAAGGCATTAATCTGCCTATATAAGGTCCCACAGTTGACAGTGCATGTCAGAGCAAAAACCAAGCCATGAGGTCGAAGGAATTGTCCGTAGAGCTTTGAGACAGGATTGTGTCTTGGCACAGATCTGGGGAAGGGTATCAAAACATGTCTGCAGTTTTGAAGGTCCCCAAGAACACAGTGGCCAGGGAGGTAACCAAGAACCTGGTGGTCCCTCTGACAGAGCTCCAGAGTTCTTCTGTGGAGATTGGAGAACCTTCCAGGAGGACAACCATCTGCAGCATTCCACCAATCAGGCTTTTATGGTAGAGTGGTCAGACGGAAGCCACTCCTCAGTAAAAGGCACATGGCAGCACCTAAAGGACTCTTAGATAATGAGAAACAAGAGTCTCTGGTCTGATGAAACTTAAGATTGAACTATTTGACCTGAATGCCAAGCGTCATGTCTGGAGGAAACCTGGCACCATCCCTACGGTGTATTTCCGAATGCACTGTACTTTATTCCCGAGGTATTTGAAAATTGCCACGTGAAGTTTTTCAAAACAATTTAATATTTGTAGCTACTTTTTAAGTTAATACCTGCAGTCAACTTGTGTAGTACATTAGGAGATAAAGCTGATTGCGTTCTTCATTTCACCTGTCACATTATTTGACATTATGAAGCTTACCGTAGTTCCCCAGAACAGTTGAGCCAGTCATGTGTTTGTTTGTAAATAACACAACGGGAGGAAGCAGGTCCAATGTGTTCTATATCTATCAGAGTCTCTCTTCTGCAGCGCACATCAGATGAATTTACACTACAATTCACTATTAAATGTTTGCCATCCGATATCTTATAATGGCTTTCTGCCAGAAATCAAAGAGTTCTGGGTGAGTTATCTGTACATTGCCATTTTTCCCTGTGCTTCCGACTAGTGTTTTTTTTCCTCCTCCGTTCTTCTCCACCTCTGCTCTGTTTTTAAAAATTTAACCAGGCAAGTCAGTTAAGAACAAATTCTTATTTACCAATGGCGGCCAAACCCGGCAGACGCTGGGCCAATTGTGCGCCTCCCTATGGGACTCCCAATCACGGCCGGATGTGATTCAGCTGGGATTCGAACCAGGGACTGTAGTGTTGCCTCTTGTAAATGACATTCGGTAGCTACTAGCTATGCTTGTATAACATTATGAGCTGGATTTGCCTGTCTTTGCAAGTAGTTTGTTTGTTTTCTCTCGTTAGCATTTAATTAATAGCGTCTATGTGATTTCGCTATTAGTTTGTGCAAATTTTGTTAGGCAAATTGCACCTCTATTACCAGAATGCTTTCTTTAGTTTTTTGCTCCCCCCGCATGCCAGTAAATCCTGGGGTGAGAGAAGGACGGTAATAGCCTGTGGTCTAATCATTTATCTGGCCCTCAGGCATTGAGTCTATACACTGGACCAACAGACCCTGCCCAGTGTCCAAGATAGCCCACGTTCTATTGTTAACCAAACTAGATTCAGCAGCACACTATTTTCATGCAAACGGTGATCATTTGCACCACAGATCAACATTTGTCATCACCTGTTTCTGTCCTACACAGGGTTAGATTGCATGTTTATACCGAATACCTACAGTTGAAGTCGGAAGTTTACATTTTAGTTGGAGTCATTAAAACTTGTTTTTCAACCACTCCACACATTTCTTGTTAACAAACTATAGTTTTTGTGCATGACACACGTCATTTTTCCAACAATTGTTTACAGACAGATTATTTCACTTATAATTCACTGTATCACAATTCCAGTGGGTCAGAAGTTGACATACACTAAGTTGACTGTGCCTTTAAATAGCTTGGAAACTTATGTCATGGCTTTAGAAGCATCTGATAGGCTAATTTACATAATTTGAGTCAATTGGGGGTGTACCTGTGGATGTATTTCAAAGCCTACCTTCAAACTCAGTGCCTCTTTGCTTGACATCATGGGAAAATCAAAAGAAATCAGCCAAGACCTCAGAACAAAAAATTGTAGCCCTCCACAAGTCTGGTTCATCCTTGTGAGCAATTTCCAAATGCCTGAAGGTACCACGTTCATCTGTACAAACAATAGTACGCAAGTATAAACACCATGGGACCACGTAGCTGTCATACCGCTCAGGAAGAAGACATGTTCTGTCTCCTAGAGATGAATGCACTTTGGTGCGAAAAGTGCAAATCAATCCCAGAACAACAGCAAAGGACCTTGTGAAGATGCTGGAGGAAACGGGTACAAAAGTATCTATATCCACAGTAAAATGAGTCCTATATCAACATAACCTGAAAGGCCGCTCAGCAAGGAAGAAGCCACAGCTCCAAAACCGCCAAATGTATTTGGCTAAGGTATATGTAAACTTCCGACTTCAACTGTATATGTCAGGGTTAGATTGCATGTTAGTACCTAATACCTATGTCATCTATGCCATTTCACTTTCTCCCTTTTCTATAGGCTAGCAGGAGACAAGGGACCTTTTTTTAGTAACTGAAGCCAGCGTCTTCCTACAGTAGGTAATGGGTAGGCTGAAGCCAGTGACTTCCTACAGTAGGTAATGGGTAGGCTGAAGCCAGCGACTTCCTACAGTAGGTAATGGGTGGGCTGAAGCCAGCGACTTCCTACAGTAGGTAATGGGTGGGCTGAAGCCAGCGACTTCCTACAGTAGGTAATGGGTGGGCTGAAGCCAGCGACTTCCTACAGTAGGTAATGGGTGGGCCGAAGCCAGCGACTTCCTACAGTAGGTAATGGGTGGCTGAAGACAGTGACTTCCTACAGCAGGTATTGGGTAAGCTGAAGCCAGCGACTTCCTACAGTAGGTAATGAGTGGGCTGAAGCCAGTGACTTCCTACAGTAGGTAATGGGTAGGCTGAAGCCAGTGACTTCCTACAGTAGGTAATGGGTAGGCTGAAGCCAGTGACTTCCTACAGTAGGTAATGGGTGGGCTGAAGCCAGTGACTTCCTACAGTAGGTAATGGGTAGGCTGAAGCCAGTGACTTCCTACAGTAGGTAATGGGTAGGCTGAAGCCAGTGACTTCCTACAGTAGGTAATGGGTGGGCTGAAGCCAGTGACTTCCTACAGTAGGTAATGGGTAGGCTGAAGCCAGTGACTTCCTACAGTAGGTAATGAGTGTGCTGAAGCCAGTGACTTCCTACAGCAGGTAATGGGTGGGCTGAAGCCAGTGACTTCCTACAGTAGGTAATGAGTGGGCTGAAGCCAGTGACTTCCTACAGTAGGTAATGGGTAGGCTGAAGCCAGTGACTTCCTACAGTAGGTAATGGGTAGGCTGAAGCCAGTGACTTCCTACAGTAGGTAATGGGTAGGCTGAAGCCAGTGACTTCCTACAGTAGGTAATGGGTAGGCTGAAGCCAGTGACTTCCTACAGTAGGTAATGAGTGGGCTGAAGCCAGTGACTTCCTACAGCAGGTAATGGGTGGGCTGAAGCCAGTGACTTCCTACAGTAGGTAATGAGTGGGCTGAAGCCAGTAACTTCCTACAGTAGGTAATGGGTAGGCTGAAGCCAGTGACTTCCTACAGTAGGTAATGGGTAGGCTGAAGCCAGTGACTTCCTACAGTAGGTAATGAGTGGGCTGAAGCCAGTGACTTCCTACAGTAGGTAATGGGTAGGCTGAAGCCAGTGACTTCCTACAGTAGGTAATGGGTAGGCTGAAGCCAGTGACTTCCTACAGTAGGTAATGGGTGGGCTGAAGCCAGTGACTTCCTACAGCAGGTAATGGGTGGGCTGAAGCCAGTGACTTCCTACAGTAGGTAATGAGTGGGCTGAAGCCAGTAACTTCCTACAGTAGGTAATGGGTAGGCTGAAGCCAGTGACTTCCTACAGTAGGTAATGAGTGGGCTGAAGCCAGTAACTTCCTACAGTAGGTAATGAGTGGGCTTTTTCTGAAACCCTTGTCAGGTTGCGTATATCAACAGCTGTTGTCTTGTTCAACAATGGCCCCTCTGAACACATTGTAGAAGGAAATAATAAGGCCTTTCTTAATAAGGACACCTGAATCGCCTCTGTATTGCTAGGTCAGAACATTAATGATCCTAGTCATTTTCAACAGTTTCTCTTTGTGCCCCTGTGTTGTGTATAGGAGTGTTGTGCTGTGTAGAAAATGTTGGATTAAATGTTTTTTTCTTTGCAAAGCCTTTCATAGGCTGAAGAGTTAGGCTACAATCTTCATTGTTTGCCTGCTTACCTGGCACACCCATCAGCTGGCACACAGCATTATTCACACTGATGTGACGGTAAATGTTATAACTCCCATGCTATTGTGTTTTTTTTAACAATAGCATCTAGCATTGTTCTGGGTGGAAACAAGCGGAAGTCATGCGATTTGTAGGAATTTTCCAATCTCTGTCTCTTCTGTCTTGACCGCAGATTTACCCACAAGTAACAGTGACAGTCCCCAGCAGCCCTCTGTCGGTGCAAAGAGCCGTCTTTGTTTGTTCATTGGCATGGCTTCTATGTTTCGCTGAGTCACTATGAAAGCATAGCATCTTAGCCTGGCTAGCTATTTTTGAAATATTCTCAGCACACTCCTTCCCTCTACCTGGAACGTCTGGACAATGTCAGATAATAATAATATTGTATATTTTAGTACAAAACATTCCAGTATAGAGATGGGACGATAAACCGAACATTTTCAACACCGATCACTTATCGCAGGCATTTTGCTGATATTGTTCATTACGAGCCTATACTAGAAACATTTGAAGTTTGAAATGAAGTATGTTTACCAATATGGGTGATTGTTAATGGGACAATTGATAGCTACAACCATCAAACTACTATATAATTTTTTATTTTTTATAAACCTATTATTCTATTTATCGCGTCAATTCAGGCAATTTATTGCGATATGGATTTTTGTCCGTATCGCCCAGCTCTATTCCTGTAGCGTTCCAAAAACTCCTGGCCGTCTCTTGAACTCTATTGAATTTGTGTTGTGTTTCCATTGACCTTTCACAATGTCTTATTTGATCTGATCTCTCCTTTCCATTGACCTCTCACACTGTCTTGTTTGATCTGATCTCTCCTTTCCATTGACCTCTCACAATGTCTTGTTTGATCTGATCTCTCCTTTCCATTGACCTCTCACACTGTCTTGTTTGATCTGATCTCTCCTTTCCATTGACCTCTCACAATGTCTTATTTGATCTGATCTCTCCTTTCCATTGACCTCTCACACTGTCTTGTTTGATCTGATCTCTCCTTTCCATTGACCTGTCAACGGGTCTTGTTATTTGACCTGATTGCTCCTCTTTGTTCCTGGTGCTCCTCCTCCTTATGGCTACTCAGTAGGCGTGTGTTAAAGTAGGCGTGTGTTAAAGTAGGCGTGTGTTGACCATGTTCAGATCAGACCCTGTGGAAGCACAATACTCCGATTGTACCTATTGCCTCTTATCAGCTTGAGAGAGACAAACTAATTCAGCCAGTCAACCTGTTGATATTGACAGGTAGCAGCCTGATCTACAACGATAATGGCCAACCAGGACCCGGTAACTACACCTATAATAGTATGTGCAGTCTGTCAAGTCTAGCCAGTCTTTTTGTGAGAGAGGGTGTGTGTGAGACAATTTGCAGTTGTGTGTTTGGTTCTCTGTGTGATAGGCTACTGGTTTTCTCTTTGTTTGCTTGAGAAAGGGGGAGAAACAGATTCCCTGGACTGTGATTCAGCCACTCAACCTGTTGATATTGACAGGTAGCAGCCTGATTTACAAAGATAATAACCGACCTGGACCAGGAAACAACACCTGTAGTATGTTGTTCTCTCACCTAGCTACCTTATGATGAATGCACTACTGTCAACATACCAGGGTTTAAATACCATTTAGGGTATTTCAATAAAGCCTTATTTCAAAGACATTTTGTAAGTATTTAGATATTTTCTCTTTGAAAATACAAGTATTTGAATATTAGAATGTATTTGTAAATAAACTTGGAATGTTTGGGCATGTATTTGAAAATACTGAAATACACAGACAAATGTATTTTTAAATACAACCATTTAAATAGTCCATGCATTTGAACCCTGGCCTGCTTGGTCCTATAATGGACCTGGATCCAACACCTATTGTGTGTGTGCAAGACAGATTGCATCTGTGTGTTTGGTTCTCTGTGGGCTAGGTTACTGAGTTATCTTTGTTTTCTTGGAGGTAACATAGCCTAAATGCGGTTGGCTTGGTGGTAACATAGCCTAAATGCGGTTGGCTTGGTGGTAACATAGCCTAAATGCGGTTGGCTTGGTGGTAACATAGCCTAAATGCGGTTGGCTTGGTGGTAACATAGCCTAAATGCGGTTGGCTTGGTGGTAACATAGCCTAAATGCGGTTGGCTTGGAGGTAACATAGCCTAAATGCGGTTGGCTTGGTGGTAACATAGCCTAAATGCGGTTGGCTTGGTGGTAACATAGCCTAAATGCGGTTGGCTTGGAGGTAACATAGCCTAAATGCGGTTGGCTTGGTGGTAACATAGCCTAAATGCGGTTGGCTTGGAGGTAACATAGCCTAAATGCGGTTGGCTTGGTGGTAACATAGCCTAAATGCGGTTGGCTTGGTGGTAACATAGCCTAAATGCGGTTGGCTTGGTGGTAACATAGCCTAAATGCGGTTGGCTTGGTGGTAACATAGCCTAAATGCGGTTGGCTTGGTGGTAACATAGCCTAAATACGGTTGGCTTGGTGGTAACATAGCCTAAATGCGGTTGGCTTGGTGGTAACATAGCCTAAATGCGGTTGGCCAATGGGTTAGAAAGTTTAGTCAAATTAACAGCACTGTTGTTTGCACTGTGTCCATAGGGTTAGTCTGTCTGTCACTGTGTCCGTAAGGTTAGTCTGTCTGTCACTGTGTCCATATAGGGTTAGTTTAACGCAGGGGTCTCCAACAAGATGGATTGACAAGGAGATGTGGAGTGAAATGTGATGGATTGACACAGTCAGGGACACAGGATGGAGTGGAGGAATTAACTTGTGATCAAATTGTAGTATGGAAAATCCTTCCTCCTTTGTCTTCCTGATCACAGTTGTTCTGAAGCGAGAGTAGAAACGCTGACGTATAGCTCCGTTTGTTTGATTTGACTCTGTGTTTACACTAAGAAGCTGGTAGTGAGCATAGGGGAAGGTGAGTCAGCGTACAGCAGTAACCTAGCCTTATCACCACCCTCATCTTTCTTTCAAAGCCCCTTTCTCACGGTATCAACTTGCCGCTGCCTGGTGTGGCGTTCTACACTATAGCAGGTTTTGTGTTGCGTATATCATAAAATACAACACTCTCTCGACCAATCAGAATGGAGTATTCAGCCAAGCCATGGTATAAGCCTAACTGTAGTAACATGTCATTTCAACTGGACACTAAATTACACAGACAGGTGAAGAGTTGCATGTATAAAAGAAGAAGAATGAAGTAAGTCAGAAGAATACTCAACCAGAGGACACATCCATGTTATGGACAAATCCCCCACCCGTCTCCGCCTCTCTCCCTCTACCCTTCCGCCTCTCTCCCTCTACCCTTCCGCCTCTCTCCCTCTACCCTTCCGCCTCTCTCCCTCTACCCTTCCGCCTCTCTCCCTCTGCCCTTCCGCCTCTCTCCCTCTGCCCTTCCGCCTCTCTCCCTCTGCCCTTCCGCCTCTCTCCCTCTGCCCTTCCGCCTCTCTCCCTCTGCCCTTCCGCCTCTCTCCCTCTACCCTTCCGCCTCTCTCCCTCTACCCTTCCGCCTCTCTCCCTCTGCCCTTCCGCCTCTCTCCCTCTGCCCTTCCGCCTCTCTCAGAATGTTAGAGGATCCCATTCTGTCAGTGTAGCCGAGAGAAGGGATTGGCTCGCTAGTCACCACTTGAAAAAAGGTTTGCTGGAGAACTTGTCACACCCGTAAGGAGCTTTTTTTTCTATTGCAGGGGTTAAGGTTAAAGGTCATGGTTGAAGCATAGCACACCTTACACTTCTTCAGATTGTCCTCATAGGATAGGCCTCCAGCAACGCCTGAAGCACAGCATTACATCTAGACCAGAGCTCTCCAACTCTGTTCCTGGAGATCTATCCTCCTGTAGACAAGGATATCCCTACCGGCCAAACCCTCCCTAACCCGGACGACACTAGGCCAATTGTGCGTCGCCCCATGGACCTCCCGGTCGCGGCCGGCTGCGACAGAGCCTGGGCGCGAACCCAGAGACTCTAGAGACCACTGCGCCACCCGGGAGGCCCTTAAAGAAGGTTACTTAATCTAACTCTTCATTTAGCGAACTATAGTGTCTTTCTGTGTAAAATAGATAAACCTTTGTTTTGTTGTCTTTTTTGATTGATCGAGCAGTAGGTTTTTGACTTGCCTCATTATTCTAAATCTGTACATGAGAACACAACTTGTTTGGAAAGACCTGTAGGCCTATCTGGCTGGCCATGCCTCTGCTCCAGGTAGCTAGCCTATCTGGCTGGCCATGCCTCTGCTCCAGGTAGCTAGCCTATCTGGCTGGCCAGGAAATGAGTAACCCTGTAGAGTGGGAATTACTGCCTCCTGTCAGAACCTGAGTAGGGAGAAGACTAAAGAGAGAGAGCAGTAAAGAGCGGTTGGAAGATGGTAAAGAGAGAGGAAGGACGAGGAGAGGAGGAGCGAGGGTTCTCTACTCATTCACTCCTCCATGCCTCTAGGCCCTCTCCTTCTCTACAGTTTTTCTTCTAGAGCTCTTCAGTTCCACAGAAAGACGTGTGACCTTTTCATTTATTATTCTACACCGAGTGGAGTGAGGGGGGGGAGAAGGGGAGAGGGAGTGAAGATGAGGGGAGACAGAGAGAGTCTGATCCAGGTTTAAGCTCTTGTCACTCTTAATTAGATGGAATCCTCTCAGGCTAACAGAACACTCTCCAGCCTCCTTACTTATGTAAGATACTTTGTCTCATCTAAATGGCGGAGAGGAGAGAGGGAAGACACCAGGCGAGGGAGGAGAAGGAGTGGGATTTTGGTTGTTCTGGGGGAGTTGTGAGACACAGACGGATGTTGGTTGGATACCTCAGGAGGTGCGGGCGGGTGGCGATGAAGAGGCACAGGACAGGTCATTCATCCCCCTGCCTGTCGTACGGTTACTGTGTCATCGCCTGCCTACAATCCTCTCTACGGTAACAGAGGGACATGGTTTGTTTGACGAGGAGGGCTGACGAGTAACCACAGGTGTTGACTGTCTATGTTGGCAGAGGGAGCACAGCAGACTGCCTTTTGCTGGACCTCAGTTGATGGATTAGATAACTTAGCTCTGCATTGCAACCAGTTGGCACATGGTACATTGCTGTGAAGTACCCTTTTTCCCAGCATGCTTTTTTTGTATTTTGAAAAAGCGATCACAAAAAAGCTGTTGATTTGTTGATTGTCATGAAACATGTTTGTGCCTTAGTCCTGGTATGCCTGACCTCGGTGACCTCGTATGGGTGATATTGTTTGGCTGCCTGGCGGAACCTGGGGGTCAGTAGAACATCTGGCCTAATGGCAGAACTAGCATTAGCATAGTGGAGCGAAGTGCAGGCTTAATCTTAAAGCTATGATATAGCAAAGGCTATGGCATGATGACAAGGGCTACCATCTAATCTCTGTGGGTGTAGTTTTAGCATCATGCTGCCTGGACTGCACTAAATATGTAAGGGATTACATTTTTGATTGTGTTAAATCAAATTGTTTGTCACATGCGCCGAATACAACAGGTGTAGACTTTACTGTGAAATGCTTACTTACCAGCCCTTAACTAACAATACAGAGTTTTTTAAAAAGTAAGAAAAATTTGCTAAATAAACTACAGGAAAATAGTAACACAATAAAATACCAATACCGGGGCTATATACAAGGATAATGGATATGTCTTGTTTCTCCTAATGTTATTGTCTGTCTGTTGCAGCTTTCCGAGAGACAACCCCAATGTGAAGATGAGACCATGGTTCCAGTACTAACTTCAAAAAAAGCCAGTGAATTACCAGTGAACGAAGTAACGTGTGTCCTGCAGGTACGTATGGCACAGTGAAAAATGTAGAGTTTACGAAAATTTTATTCCATTACCATTAGTGCATAGACATTTGAGTCGTTTAGCCAGACACTCTTATCCAGACTTAGTTAGTGCATTCATCTTAAGATAGCTAGGTGACACGAGTTAGGCCTAGTGAGCATCACTGAACTGTCAAACAACACCAGCACACTGAAGGGTGAGCCCCTCATCTCACCATCACACGCTAGTCACCTGACACCGTTGTTGTTGGTAACCATGCTCCTTCCCTCAGGCTGACCTGCAGTACGGCCTGACCCACAGTGAGGTCACCCGTCGCCGTGCCTACCATGGCTGGAATGAGTTCGACATCAATGAGGAGGAGCCTCTCTGGAGGAAGTACATCTCCCAGGTGAGTGGCGGATAGAACTAAAAATCCCTTGTCAACGTCAAGCTGAAAAAGTACAACACCCTGGAGAGTGAAGGGAAGCTACCAAAAGCTGAAATTCATACCGTTATAGTACATGTGTGTGTGAATCCTAAATAAGCAGAAAGGGGAACCCTCACACCTGATACATCCTGGCTTTGATACAGGAGTTCTAGCACAGCATCCCACCACTGACAAGACATTTCTAGCGAGTGCTGAAGCCGAAGCTGCGGTAGTGATTCAGGTTTCAGAAGCAGCTCCCTACATGCTGTGGTGTTTAGTACATGTGAAATATCACAGATCACCTGCTGTCCTCCCTCCGCCCCGCTCTTGGATCGTTCTTGACTTCTTTTGCAAGGACAAAAGCTCCCAGTGTCCTCTGGGGTAGGAGGGTGGGAGAGAGAGAAGAGGAGGACAAAACTGGGCCGCTCTATTCTGCCTGGTTTCTGTCTTCCGTGGCCTGAAGCAAAGTGATGAGCGGTCGGATAAATATAGAGCTGCTGCCCTGAGAGGCCGTTTTTCTCCTTCACACAGAGAGATGGAGAGAATGAGGGATGCTGTCCCCCCCCTCTCTCGCTCTCTCCCCCCTCCCCTCTCTCTCGCTCTCTACCCCTCTCTCTCCCCCCTACCCTTTCTCCCCCTCACCTGCTCGCTCTCTCCCCCGCTCTCTCTCTCGCTCTCTCCCCCCTCCCCTCTCTCTCGCTCTCTACCCCTCTCTCGCTCTCTCCCCCTCTCTCCCCCTACCCTTTCTCCCCCCCACCTGCTCGCTCTCTCCCCCGCTCTCTCTCTCGCTCTCTCCTCCCCCACCCCCTCTCTCACCCCCCTCTCTCTGTTCCTTCTTTGTTTCACCCCCTTTGACACCCTGCTGAAGAAGAAAGATCAGCCACTTACTCATCACGTGGTTGACGTGAGATGCAGCCTCCTGTTGCCATGGAAACATATTGAAAAATATGTAATTATGCCATGAGCCATTGCTGTACTTCGGAGCTTTGGTTGGTTTAAATTGCAGGGGGAAATCCTTTTTTTAAATGTGTATATATATATATTTTTTTTTTAAAGTACTGATCATAATTACATAGGCACTTTGGATCTAGCCAGATTGAACCAGGTTCTTCTATCTGTAACACCATTTTCCATTCTCCATTCCATATTTGATGGTATTTTCTCAACATCATTTGTCCCAGAACGCTTAAGACCCAAACCTAACTCCCCTAGGTGACAGGGTCAGCATCCATAGAAAGGCAGTACTGCCCAGTACAGGGCACTACTCAAGATTACATAGAACAATTATCTAGAATATTAATCACGGTATTCATTCACCACCATTGTATTCATCCCTCCCTATCGTCTGAATTAGGAGGGTGCCATTCCCCCACTCCACTGATTCCTCTCTGTTGTCAGATCAGATTCCTCTCTGTTGTCAGATCAGATTCCTCCTCTGTTGTCAGATCAGATTCCTCTGTGTTGTCAGATCAGATTCCTCTGTGTTGTCAGATCAGATTCATCCTCTGTATTATGGCTTGAGGCCTGACACGCCTTTACTGAGTTACTGAACTACCAGAGATGGTCCAGTCTAGCTAGCTAATTTGTTGGTGTGTGTGTGATATCTGTCAGAAGCAGTATTGCCACACACACACACACACACACACACACACACACACACACACACACACACACATTGAGTGAAGAGCTACAAACATTCGGGTCTTTAATCTGTCACTAGTTTGAGCTGTGCCAATCAGGCAGGTTATCTGTACAGAACAGAGCAGCAATGTGGTACTCTCCCTGTCTCCTGGAGGATCCCACCATCAGCTCAGCTTCATCTCTCCCTGTCTCCTGGAGGCTCCCACCATCAGCTCAGCTCCATCTCTCCCTGTCTCCTGGAGGCTCCCACCATCAGCTCAGCTCCATCTCTCCCTGTCTCCTGGAGGATCCCACCATCAGCTCAGCTCTATCTCTCCCATGTCTCCTGGAGGATCCCACCATCAGCTCAGCTCCATCTCTCCCTGTCTCCTGGAGGATCCCACCATCAGCTCAGCTCCATCTCTCCCTGTCTCCTGGAGGATCCCACCATCAGCTCAGCTCCATCTCTCCCATGTCTCCTGGAGGATCCCACCATCAGCTCAGCTCCATCTCTCCCTGTCTCCTGGAGGATCCCACCATCAGCTCAGCTCCATCTCTCCCTGTCTCCTGGAGGATCCCACCATCAGCTCAGCTCCATCTCTCCCATGTCTCCTGGAGGATCCCACCATCAGCTCAGCTCCATCTCTCCCTGTCTCCTGGAGGATCCCACCATCAGCTCAGCTCCATCTCTCCCTGTCTCCTGGAGGCTCCCACCATCAGCTCAGTTCCATCTCTCCCTGTCTCCTGGAGGCTCCCACCATCAGCTCAGTTCCATCTCTCCCTGTCTCCTGGAGGCTCCCACCATCAGCTCAGTTCCATCTCTCCCTGTCTCCTGGAGGATCCCACCATCAGCTCAGCTCCATCTCTCCCTGTCTCCTGGAGGCTCCCACCATCAGCTCAGCTCCATCTCTCCCTGTCTCCTGGAGGATCCCACCATCAGCTCAGCGCCATCTCTCCCTGTCTCCTGGAGGTTCCCACCATCAGCTCAGCTTCCATCTCTCCCTGTCTCCTGGAGGCTCCCACCATCAGCTCAGCTCCATCTCTCCCTGTCTCCTGGAGGCTCCCACCATCAGCTCAGCTCCATCTCTCCCTTGTCTCCTGGAGGTTCCCACCATCAGCTCAGCTCCATCTCTCCCTGTCTCCTGGAGAATCCCACCATCAGCTCAGCTCCATCTCTCCCTTGTCTCCTGGAGGATCCCACCATCAGCTCAGCTCCATCTCTCCCTTGTCTCCTGGAGGATCCCACCATCAGCTCAGCTCCATCTCTCCCTGTCTCCTGGAGGATCCCACCATCAGCTCAGATCCAAATTTTGTGTGTGTGTGATCTTCTCACCAGTATTTTTAGCAGCAAAGTGAGAAAGCAGCACAAGGCTTTAGTTTGGCATCATCATCATTATCTCCCGCGTCGCTGCACCTCGTTGCCGCTACAGATTTTCATCCGTTTTTAGCATCCCAGAGGATAAACTGGTGGCGTGAAGAGTCATTTATCACTGTTATCAGACTGTGCTCTAAAAAGCACTGTACCTATTGGTGTTGAATCCATCCCTTTGAGAGGCTGACAATGGGTACATAGTGGTGTTGAATCCATCTCTCTGAGAGGCAGACAGTGGGTACATAGTGGTGTTGAATCCATCTCTCTGAGAGGCCGACGGTGGGTACATAGTGGTGTTGAATCCATCTCTCTGAGAGGCACACAGTGGGTACATAGTGGTGTTGAATCCATCCCTCTGAGAGGCAGACAGTGGGTACATAGTGGTGTTGAATCCATCTCTCTGAGAGGCAGACGGTGGGTACATAGTGGTGTTGAATCCATCCCTCTGAGAGGCCGACAGTGGGTACATAGTGGTGTTGAATCCATCTCTCTGAGAGGCCGACGGTGGGTACATAGTGGTGTTGAATCCATCTCTCTGAGAGGCAGACGGTGGGTACATAGTGGTGTTGAATCCATCTCTCTGAGAGGCCGACAGTGGGTACATAGTGGTGTTGAATCCATCCCTCTGAGAGGCAGACAGTGGGTACATAGTGGTGTTGAATCCATCTCTCTGAGAGGCCGACGGTGGGTACATAGTGGTGTTGAATCCATCCCTCTGAGAGGCCGACGGTGGGTACATAGTGGTGTTGAATCCATCTCTCTGAGAGGCAGACGGTGGGTACATAGTGGTGTTGAATCCATCTCTCTGAGAGGCCGACGGTGGGTACATAGTGGTGTTGAATCCATCTCTCTGAGAGGCAGACAGTGGGTACATAGTGGTGTTGAATCCATCTCTCTGAGAGGCCGACGGTGGGTACATAGTGGTGTTGAATCCATCTCTCTGAGAGGCAGACAGTGGGTACATAGTGGTGTTGAATCCATCTCTCTGAGAGGCAGACGGTGGGTACATAGTGGTGTTGAATCCATCTCTCTGAGAGGCAGACAGTGGGTACATAGTGGTGTTGAATCCATCTCTCTGAGAGGCAGACGGTGGGTACATAGTGGTGTTGAATCCATCTCTCTGAGAGGCCGACGGTGGGTACATAGTGGTGTTGAATCCATCTCTCTGAGAGGCCGACGGTGGGTACATAGTGGTGTTGAATCCATCTCTTCCTGTTCCTGTCAGAAGTAACCAAGAAACCAGGACTCTGGAGGCCTTTAATCAAACACTGTCACTCCTACCTGATTTTGAACCACCATGTACGTATTGAACACATTAATTACTGTAGACTCAGTGCTTTGTCCGCTCGCCATGCCGCCTCAATTGTCCTGGCAAAGGGAGCGACAGCGCCATTGGCTGGCTAATTAGTGTCTTGCCCAGACATGACAGATTGGGCCTGTACTCCCACTGTGCAGTCAGTGGCCGTATTTGAGAGCATCGAAGCCATGATGTATAATGGGTCAATTGTGACCGACTGACTGATCTGCAAATAATATTGAGTAGTTATTTATGATGCAAGGTGATTTGTAGATTAGTCAGTCTCCCCTCGCCTCTAAAGTCAGCCTAAAACCCCAAACACCAAGCAATGCAGATGTAGAAGCACGGTGGCTAGGAAAAGCTCCCTAAAAAGGCAGGAACCTAGGAAGAAACCAGAGAGGAACCAGGCTACATTCAGCCATTTCTCTCTCTCTCTTCTCTCTTCTCTCTCTGCCGTGTCATTGAAAGTATTACTGTGTCATTCAGATACAGTATATACCTTATGTGTGTCTGACAACCTTCCGGCAGCTTCCAGGACCTTGTTTGACAAATGAATGGGCTTCTGACTTTCTCTGTACAGAGACCCTTATTTTGTGTCTCTTCTATATAGTCGCTCACTCACTCATTCAGTCACACACACTCACACAAGTCACTACCAATCACATCAGATGTGGAACGTTGGTATTGATCGTGCAGTGCAACAGCTCAATGATGGTATTCTCCCTCTCCCTCTCTCTCTCTCTCTCTCTCCCTCTCCCTCTCTCGCTCCCCCAGTTTAAGGATCCTCTCATCATGTTGCTACTGGCCTCTGCTGTCATCAGTGTGCTCATGCACCAGTTTGATGATGCCATCAGCATCACAGTGGTAAGGAACCTCATCACCCCACAGGTTATTTATAGTATACCATTTAGTACTGTGAGTAATTCCATGGTGCTCCAGAAATGTGTCTGACAACGGATTAGACTGGGTACTACAGAGAATGGAGAGTTAAGCGCTAACCTATTATATCTCTCTCTCTCTCCCTCACCCCTCTTTTTCTCCTTGACAGGCCATTATAATAGTGGTTACAGTTGCCTTTGTCCAGGTGAGACTTCTTTATTTGCCTTCACTCTGTGAACTGTGTTAGTTGTGACAGGGAGTCAGTCAGTGTGTTTCTCTGCAGATGTCATGGTGTATTCTCAGAGCACAAAGCCAGATGCCAAACAGATCACAGTGGAACAAAACAGACGGGGGAGGGGGGGGGGGGGGGGCTCGTCTCCGTAGAGAGAACATTGGAAATGCATTGCTGTTCCATCATTTATGAGGGGCATGAAAACTGATCAAAGCCATTCGTAGAGAGTTGTTTCAGCTATGCTCGCTCTGTTTCTCTGAAGGAATACCGCTCCGAGAAGTCCCTTGAAGAGCTGGGAAAACTTGTGCCTCCAGAATGCCACTGGTGAGCACTGCCTCGCTCAGCTCCAATGCTCTCTGCTATGTTTTTCTTACTCACCCATCACTAAAGGAATCTACATATGGAATGACAGTCAAACATGACAGTGGAAGCAGCTTAGGACCAACGTCACTCCCATAGACTTAGTGCACACATCCTGGGATAAAGAAAGCACTGGTGCCTCCTGAAAGAACTGTAAAGGGGACATGGAGAAATGGATGTAATTTCCACTTCAAACAGGATCCAGAGGGCCAGATTTGCACTTCAAACACAAGATCCCCCCCCCCCCCCCTCAAAATACTCACACACACACACTCTCTTCCATATCCCCAGGCTGCTACAAGCTGTTGCCCTTGGATGCTGGTGGTGGAACTAGCATAGTGCAGGATAGCTTGCATACTGTAGCATTAGCATGGTCATTGCTGATTACAGTTCAATTCCCTCTTCTGTCTCTCTCGCTCTCTGTCTCGCTCTCTGTCTCGCTCTCCCCGTTTCTGTCTCTCTCCATCTCTCCCCCCTCTAGTGTGAGGGAAGGACATCTGGAGCGCATGCTGGCTCGGGAGTTGGTCCCTGGAGACACTGTCTGTCTCTCTGTTGGGGAGAGAGTCCCGGCTGATCTACGACTCTTTGAGGTGTGTTATACACTCACACCTGTTAAGAAGCTGTAAGAGATACTGTCGTTCTCACTCTTACACATAAACATAGATCTGCAATGGGTGGGACTTCACTAGCTCTACTCAACAAAAAAAGCTGGCAGCAAAAGAATTGCTGAAGTGACTGGCAAACCTTTCACCCCCTCTCTCTCCCAGGCAACTGACCTATCAGTGGATGAGTCCAGTCTGACGGGAGAGACCACGCCCTGCTCCAAGTCCACGTCCCACCAGCCCACCAACAATGACATCACCTCCCGCAGCAATGTGGCCTTCATGGGAACCCTGGTGCGATGTGGCAAAGCCAAGGTACCTAGGATGTCTGTTGAAGGTCATGGTTGACCACAATGTCACATGACCCATCCCAACAGTTTACCAATAAGTTATGGAGCAGCACTTCTGGCTGGAAATTAAAGTTACAGATTGTGATTAATAGCGTCTTATATCATTGTGTAACTTTTTTGTTTTTGTATTATAGGGTATCGTCATAGGAACAGGAGAAAATTCTGAATTTGGAGAGGTTTTTAAGATGATGCAAGCAGAGGAGGCCCCTAAAACGCCTTTACAGAAAAGCATGGACCTGCTTGGAAAACAGCTCTCGCTTTATTCCTTTGGAATCATAGGTACTACATATTTCTTGTTGTTCTCAAATGTGCACATGTTCTCGTGGTCCTGAATGGCTCAGTAGGTAGAGCATGGCGCTTGCAACGCCATGATTGGTGGGTTCGATTCCCAGGAAACACCCATATGTAAAATGTATCCACGCATGACTGTAAGTCGCTTTGGATACTCAGTGTCTGCTAAATGGCATGTACAGTTGTGTGTGTGTGTGTGTGTATGTATATATATGTATGTGTGTGTATATATACAGTGGGGCAAAAAAGTATTTAGTCAGCCACCAATTGTGCAAGTTCTCCCACTTAAAAAGATGAGAGAGGCCTGTAATTTTCATCATAGGTACACTTCAACTATGACAGACAAAATGAGGGGGAAAAAATCCAGAAAATCACATTGTAGGATTTTTTATGAATTTATTTGCAAAATATGGTGGAAAATAAGTATTTGGTCACCTACAAACAAGCAAGATTTCTGGCTCTCACAGACCTGTAACTTCTTCTTTAAGAGGCTCCTCTGTCCTCCACTCGTTACCTGTATTAATGGCACCTGTTTGAACTTGTTATCAGTATAAAAGACACCTGTCCACAACCTCAAACAGTCACACTCCAAACTCCACTATGGCCAAGACCCAAAGAGCTGTCAAAGGACACCAGAAACAAAATTGTAGACCTGCACCAGGCTGGGAAGACTGAATATGCAATAGGTAAGCAGCTTGGTTTGAAGAAATCAACTGTGGGAGCAATTATTAGGAAATGGAAGACATACAAGACCACTGATAATCTCCCTCGATCTGGGGCTCCACGCAAGATCTCACCCCGTGGGGTCAAAATGATCACAAGAACGGTGAGCAAAAATCCCAGAACCACACGGGCGGGACCTAGTGAATGACCTGCAGAGAGCTGGGACCAAAGTAACAAAGCCTACCATCAGTAACACACTACACCGCCAGGGACTCAAATCCTGCAGTGCCAGACGTGTCCCCCTGCTTAAGCCAGTACATGTCCAGGCCCGTCTGAAGTTTGCTAGAGAGCATTTGGATGATCCAGAAGAAGATTGGGAGAATGCCATATGGTCAGATGAAACCAAAATATAACTTTTTGGTAAAAACTCAACTTGTTGTGTTTGGAGGACAAAGAATGCTGAGTTGCATCCAAAGAACACCATACCTACTGTGAAGCATGGGGGTGGAAACATCATGATCAATGATCCCAAACACACCGCCCGGGCAACGAAGGAGTGGCTTCGTAAGAAGCATTTCAAGGTCCTGGAGTGGCCTAGCCAGTCTCCAGATCTCAACCCCATAGAAAATCTTTGGAGGGAGTTGAAAGTCCGTGTTGCCCAGCAACAGCCCCAAAACAGGAGATCTGCATGGAGGAATGGGTCAAAATACCAGCAACAGTGTGTGAAAACCTTGTGAAGACTTACAGAAAACGTTTGACCTCTGTCATTGCCAACAAAGGGTATATAACAAAGTATTGAGAAACTTTTGTTATTGACCAAATACCTATTTTCCACCATAATTTGCAAATAAATTCATAAAAAATCCTACAATGTGATTTTCTGGATTTTTTTCTCTCATTTTGTCTGTCATAGTTGAAGTGTACCTATGATGAAAATTACAGGCCTCATCTTTTTAAGTGGGAGAACTTACACAATTGGTGGCTGACTAAATACTTTTTTGCCCCACTGTATATATGTATATATACTGCTCCAAGCCAGTTGAAGTCAGAAGTTTACATACACCTTAGCCAAATACATTTTAACTCAGTTTTCTCACAATTCCTGACATTTAATCTGAGTAAAAATTCCCTATTTTAGGTCAGTTAGGATCACCACTTTATTTTAAGAATGTGAAATGTCAAAATAATAGTAGAGAGCATGATTTTATTTCAGCTTTTATTTATTTCATCACATTCCCAGTGGGTCAGAAGTTGACAGACTCAATTAGTATTTGGTAGCATTGCCTTTAAATCGTTTAACTTGGGTCAAACGTTTCGGGTAGCCTTCCACAAGCTTCCCACAATGTTGGGTGAATTTTGGCCCATTCCTCCTGACAGAACTGCTGTAACTGAGTCAAGTTTGTAGGCCTTCTTGCTCGCACACGCTTTTTCAGTTCTGTCCACAAGTTTTCTATGGGATTGAGGTCAGGGCTCTGTGATGGCCACTCCAATACCTTGACTTTGTTGTCCTTAAGCCATTTTGCCACAACTTTGGAAGTATGCTTGGGGTCATTGTCCATTTGGAAGACCTATTTGCAACCAAGCTTTAACTTCCTGACTGATGTCTTGATGTTGCTTCAATATATCCACATACTTTTCCTTCCTCAATATGCAATCTATTTTGTGAAGTGCACCAGTCCCTCCTGCAGCAAAGCACCCCCACAACATGATGCTGCCACCCCCGTGCTTCATGGTTTGGATGGTGTTCTTCGGCTTGCAAGCCTCCCCTTTTTCCTCCAAACATAACAATGGTCATTATTGCCAAACAGTTCTGCTTTTGTTTCATCAGACCAGCGGATATTTCTCCAAAAAGTACGATCTTTGTCCCCATGTGCAGTTTTTTATGGTGGTTTTGGAGCAGTGGCTTCTTCCTTGCTGAGCGGCCTTTCATGTTATGTCGATATATGACTCGTTTTACTGTGGATATAGATACCTTTGTACGTGTTTACTCCAGCATCTTCACAAGGTCCTTTGCTGTTTTTCTGGGATTGATTTGCACTTTTCGCACCAAAGTATGTTAATCTCTAGGAGACAGAACGCGTCTCCTTCCTGAGCGGTATGACGGCTAGGTGGTCCCATGGTGTTTATACTTGCGTACTATTGTTTGTACAGATGAACGTGGTACCTTCAGGCGTTTGGAAATTGCTTCCAAGGATGAACCAGACTTGTGGAGGTCTACAATTTTTTGTTCTGAGGTCTTGGCTGATTTCTTTTGATTTTCCCATGATGTCAAGCAAAGAGGCACTGAGTTTGAAGGTAGGCCTTGAAATACATCCACAGGTACACCTCTAATTGACTCAGGCTAATTGACATAATTTATCAGAATCTTCTAAAGCATGACATAATTTACTGGAATGTTCCAAGCTGTTTAAAGGCACAGTCAACTTACTGTATGTAAACTTCTGACCCACTGGAATTGTGATACAATGAATTATAAGTGAAATAATCTGTCTGTAAACAATTGTTGGAAAAATGACTTGTGTCATGCACAAAGTAGATGTCCTAACCGACTTGCCAAAACTATAGTTTGTTAACAAGAAATTTGTGGAGTGGTTGAGAAACGAGTTTTAATGACACCAACCTAAGTGTATGTAAACTTCCGACTTCAACTGTATATACTGCTCCAAGCCAGTTTATACTGTGTAAATATACTGCTCCAAGCCAGTTTATACTGTGTGTATATATACTACTCCAAGCCAGTTTATACTGTGTGTATATATACTGCTCCAAGCCAGTTTATACTGTGTGTATATATACTGCTCCAAGCCAGTTTATACTGTGTGTATATATACTGCTCCAAGCCAGTTTATACTGTGTGTATATATACTGCTCCAAGCCAGTTTATACTGTGTATATATACTGCTCCAAGCCAGTTTATACTGTGTATATATACTGCTCCAAGCCAGTTTATTCTGTCTATATATACTGCTCCAAGCCAGTTTATACTGTGTATATATACTGCTCCAAGCCAGTTTATACTGTGTATATATATACTGCTCCAAGCCAGTTTATACTGTGTATATATATACTGCTCCAAGCCAGTTTATACTGTGTATATATATACTGCTCCAAGCCAGTTTATACTGTGTATATATACTGCTCCAAGCCAGTTTATACTGTGTGTATATATACTACTCCAAGCCAGTTTATACTGTCTATATATACTGCTCCAAGCCAGTTTATACTGTGTATATATACTGCTCCAAGCCAGTTTATACTGTGTATATATATACTGCTCCAAGCCAGTTTATACTGTGTATATATATACTGCTCCAAGCCAGTTTATACTGTGTGTATATATACTACTCCAAGCCAGTTTATACTGTGTATATATATACTGCTCCAAGCCAGTTTATACTGTGTATATATATACTGCTCCAAGCCAGTTTATACTGTGTATATATATACTGCTCCAAGCCAGTTTATACTGTGTATATATATACTGCTCCAAGCCAGTTTATACTGTGTATATATATACTGCTCCAAGCCAGTTTATACTGTGTGTATATATACTACTCCAAGCCAGTTTATACTGTCTATATATACTGCTCCAAGCCAGTTTATACTGTGTATATATATACTGCTCCAAGCCAGTTTATACTGTGTATATATATACTGCTCCAAGCCAGTTTATACTGTGTATATATATACTGCTCCAAGCCAGTTTATACTGTGTATATATATACTGCTCCAAGCCAGTTTATACTGTGTATATATACTGCTCCAAGCCAGTTTATACTGTATATACAGGTATATTGTATACTCAGAGTTCCCCCCCAAAGAATGTAAGACGGGCAGTGCGCCACCTTCCCGGGCTGGCAGCGCCACTATATAATCATAAAAATATATAATGAATTATATATTTTTTTTACTTATTTATCATTTAAGGCATTTTTTTTGCTCTAGATTGCATGAAATGGCAGTTACAGGTGTTGAAAAACTCAGCAACACCACCTTGTTAAAAAATCCTGGGGAGAACCCTGAGACTGTTAATGCTCCCAGCCAGTTAATCATGTGTGTATATATATATTTGTGTGTGTGGTCACTTAGAAATGTCCTTGTTTTGTCCATTTAAAATTGATCAGAAATACAGTCTAGACATTGTTAATGTTGTAAATGACTATTGTAGCTGGAAACGGCAGATTTTTATATTTTTTTATGGAGTATCTACATAGGCGTACAGAGGCCCATTATCAGCAACCATCACTCCTGTGTTCCAATGGCACGTTGTGTTAGCTAATCCAAGTTTATCATTTTAAAAGGCTAATTGATCATTAGGAAACCTTTGGCAATTATGTTAGCACAGCTGAAAACTGTTGTGCTCATTTAAAGAAGCAATACAACTGGCCTTCTTTAGACTAGTTGAGTATCTGGAGCATCAGCATTTGTGGGTTTGATTACAGGCTCAAAATGACCAGAAACAAATAACTTTCTTCTGAAACTCGTCAGTCTCTATTATTGTTCATTTAAATAGTACCTGCAAAAGACCATCTCAACGTCAACAGTGAAGAGGTGACTCTGGGATGCTGGCCTTCTAGGCAGAGTTGCAAAGAAAAAGAAAAGATTAAGCTGGGCAAAAGAACACAGACACTGGACAGAGGAACTCTGCCTAGAAGGCCAGCATCCCGAAGTCGCCTCTTCACTGTTGACGTTGAGACTGGTGTTTTGCGGGTACTATTTAATGAAGCTGCCAGTTGAGGACTTGTGAGGCGCCTGTTTCTCAAACTAGACACTCTAATGTACTTGTCCTCTTGCTCGGTTGTGCACCGGGGCCTCCCACTCCTCTTTCTATTCTGGTTAGAGCCAGTTTGCTCTGTTCAGTGAAGGGAGTAGTACACAGCGTTGTACGAGAACTTCAGTTTCTTGGAAATTTCTCGCATGGAATAGCCTTCATTTCTCAGAACAAGAATAGACTGATGAGTTTCAGAAGAAAGTTATTTGTTTCTGGTCATTTTGAGCCTGTAATCAAACCCACAAATGCTGATGCTCCAGATACTCAACTAGTCTAAAGAAGGCCAGTTGTATTGCTTCTTTAATCAGCACAACAGTTTTCAGCTGTGCTAACATAATTGCAAAATGGTTTTCTAATGATCAATTAGCCTTTTTAAAATGATAAACTTGGATTAGCTAACACAATGTGCCATTGGAATACAGGAGTGATGGTTGCTGATAATGGGCCTCTGTACGCCTATTCCATAAAAAATCTGCCGTTTCCAGCTACAATAGTCATTTACAACATTAACAAGGTCTAGAAGGTCTTTCAAAAAGGACATTTCTAAGTGAGCCCAAACTTTTGAACGGTACTGTATCTATAGTTAATGCTCCCAGCCAGTTAATGTTGTCTATATAGTGTTAATGCTGTCTATATAGTGGTAATGCTGTCTATATAGTGGTAATGCTGTCTATATAGTGGTAATGCTGTCTATATAGTGGTAATGCTCCCAGCCAGTACATGGCTAACCACCACTAATGAGTGTTGCCATGGGTTTCAGGGGTGATCATGCTGGTTGGTTGGCTCCAGGGGAAACACTTATTAGACATGTTCACCATCGGTGTCAGGTAAGCCCCATTTTGTATGTTCCATATATGCAAATAGTACAGTGCTTTGTATAAATTATGTGTTGCCGTTGTTTCTGTCATTGTCAACATATCCCAATATATGGGCATATTCTCTACCATAGACGTCTAATCCAACAACACAGTATGTTTAGTGTTCCCCAGGGCAGAATGCCATGTGAAAGATCTTTTGATAACACGAATTCATTCAGTGTGACATCTGAGTAGTTTAGCAGAGCATAATGGGGGATTTGATGGTTGTTGTCACGTGCCTGGTTACGGAGGTGAGCGCAGTAGTGTAAGGGTTCAGATTACACTTCCTGTCATGTCAGTCATTTTGTTATTTTTTAAGTAAAGGAAACCCTGTAATACAATCACACAATTGGGGTCACGTCATTGTGGTGATTTTAGCAAGACAGTGTTTTCTCTTTCACAAGAGATCAGAGATTGTATCGTTCCTCATCACTTCTTTGCACCGTCAGTACCTCGGGGTGTGCAGCTAACCTTGTTAACCTGTATTTACATTACAGTGAAAGTGTTCTTTTCTCACACCTGGAAGGTGAAGTGAGGTGTTGTGAATAAAGTTGGTAGGAATGCCAATGTACACACACACTGTGCACTCTCTTCAAGTAAAGACTTAGCGGTTTTCCGCTCTCGTCTCCTCCCTCTTCCTCCCCTCTAACCCCAGCCTGGCGGTGGCAGCCATCCCTGAGGGTCTACCCATCGTGGTGACGGTCACCTTGGCCCTCGGTGTGATGAGGATGGTCAAGAAGAGGGCCATTGTCAAGAAGCTGCCCATCGTGGAGACACTTGGTAGGGTCTGGCGGAGGTAGCCGAGCTCTGCCTTTAACACTCAGTTTGGTGTGTGTATGTGTCTAGTTTAATTTGACCCGATCACTTCCTCCATCATCCAGGCTGCTGCAACGTCATCTGCTCAGACAAGACGGGGACTCTGACCAAGAACGAGATGACCGTCACTCACCTGTTCACCGCCGATGGACTACATGTTGAGGTACACAGTGTGTGAGGCTAGTTCCTCATGCCTAGTTTAGGACTGTTATTTAGTCATCTGGCAAGGTCTTTACCGTAAATGAGAATGTGTTCAAAGTCAATTTATCTTGTGAAATGAGGGTTTACATCAAAAATATTTTTGTGGGATGTTTGTTGATCTTCATTGTTTTGCTGTGTCCTCCATGTTGTCCTCTCTGCCAGGTGACGGGCGTGGGTTACAATGGAGCCGGGGAGGTGTTACTGCACGGGGAGGAGATCCACGGCTTCTCAAACACCTCCGTCAGCAAGATTGTAGAGGTGAGAAACTGGGACAGATACGTGGTCATTGGGGTAAATCTCAATACTCTGAAGTGACGACTTGGTCTGCACTCATTTAATAACGCCGGAGAGACACCGAACATGTGGTGAACTGTCCCTCTACGACGGCATGGGTAAAGGATCTGGGCTAGCATCTGATGTCATAACCGCCTGTCCTTCTGCTCTCTGATAGGCTGGTTGCATATGCAATGACGCTGTCATCAGGAACAACACCCTGATGGGACGCCCCACTGAGGGGGCCCTCATCGCCCTGGCCATGAAGGTATACATACATACATACATACATACATACATGTATATACACATTTCATTGCTAGCCGATGCCGTTAGCGCCCTGGCCACAAAACAGTAAACACACACAAGCGTTATGTGTGTCTGTGAGAGCCCTTCAGATTATTAACACACGGGTTATATGTGTGTCTGTGACCCCTTCAGATTATTAACATACAGGGGTTATGTGTGTGTCTGTGACCCCTTCAGATTATTCACACACAGGGGTTATATGTGTGTCTGTGAGAGCCCTTCAGATTATTAACACACAGGGGTTATATGCTGTGTTGTCTCTCTTGTCGTGACGTGTGTTTTGTCCTATATATATATATATTTTTTAAAATCTTAGCCCCCGTTCCGCAGGATGCCTTTTGCATTCTGGTAGGCCGTCATTGTAAATAAGAATTTGTTCTTAACTGACTTGCCTAGTTAAATAAAGGTTAAATGTAAATAAATATGTGTGTCTGTGAGACCCCTTCAGATTATTTACACAGTATCACAGACAAAAACAGTAGACTAGCAGGACCAAGTCTCATGCCCTGTGGGAGCGACTGCCTTGGTAACAGTGTGTGACTTGACAACGCTGGCGTAATTACAATTGGAGATTGGAACTCGTGTTTGTGTGCATATGTATGTGGGTGAGACACTTCCAGACTCGGTTCGATGACTGTGTGTCACCAACAAGAATACACACTCCTACGGGTGTGACTAGAAAACGAACCAGTCCCCAGAGGGAGAAACTATCACACGCTCACTCTCTCTGGCGCGCACACACACACACACACACACACACACACACACACACACACACACACACACACACACACACACACACACACACAAAGATGAACAGAAGCCGGTCACCAAAGTATGTTCCCTGCAGATGGGTCTTGAAGGGCAGCAGCAGGAGTATGTACGTCTGGAGGAAAACCCTTTCAGTTCAGAACAGAAGTGGATGGCCGTCCGCTGTGTCCACCGCACTCAGCAGGTCAGTCAGTCCAGAGCACCAACACCCTTACTCCTTTCCACATTCACTGTTTCTTCTACGTAACATGGACACAGCGAAGAGACATTCTATCTGTAGTAGTGTTGTCCTATGAGGTTCAGTGTGATGAATGTGTCATGGTGTTTTCTGTCCTTGGTGATGTGTTACCTCAGGACCAGCCAGGTGTGTATTACATGAAGGGGGCTTATGAGCAGGTCATCCGCTTCTGTAGCTACTACCACAGCAAAGGTGCAACACTACCTCTCAACCACCAGCAGAGGGAGCTCTACCAGCAGCAGAAGAGTTACATGGGATCCTCGGGCCTCAGAGGTAAAGGGAGGTTGGTGGAAGTGGCCAGTGTCATTGGCCCGATTCCAAGTAAAGCCCTACCTTTTTTCCTTCGAGGATTGCTAAAGTAACAACAATGTCTTGTTTTCCGGCGCAGTTCTGGCTTTTGCGTCGGGTTCGGAGATGGGCAACCTGTCGTTCCTGGGCCTGGTGGGCATCATCGATCCGCCCAGGTCAGGGGTCAAAGAGGCTGTGGGGACGCTCATCAGCTCAGGAGTGGCCATCAAGATGATCACTGGAGACTCCCAGGAGACCGCTGTGTCCATAGGTGAGGCGCGCTTGTTTTCCTCTCTATCTTCATCTCTCTCTCCCTCTTGTAACTTGTAATCTCCCCCCACTTGTAACTTGTAATCTCCCTTTTGTAATCTCCCCCCACTTGTAACTTGTAATCTCCCCCCACTTGTAACTTGTAATCTCCCCCCACGTGTAACTTGTAATCTCCCCCCACTTGTAACTTGTAATCTCCCTTTTGTAATCTCCCCCCACTTGTAACTTGTAATCTCCCTCTTGCAACCTCAGAGATACATTTTTAGCAAAAACGTATGATGAAATGGGGATGCAATATCTGACCGTGCGTGTGTGTCCTTGTGTGTCCTCAGCGGGCCGTCTGGGAATCTACACCAAGGGCTCCCAGTCTCTGTCTGGAGAGGAGGTGGACCAGATGGACCTCCAACAGCTGTCTCAGATGGTGCCCAGGGTAGGAACATATCAACACACGCAGGCTCTAATACACTGTGACTTTCTCTGACTCACAATCCTTATTCTTTAAATAATACAGAGTGTACCGTCTTCACATAGTAATTGTCCTAAGTGGACAAATAAAGTTGTTGGAATTGAATTGAATACCTTCATTACGTTCACATGTACGTTGTAAATGTGCATCAAGGAACAGAGAAACCCACGTGCTGCTCTTGCTGATCAAAGAACAGAGAAACCCACGTGCTGCTCTTGCTGATCAAAGAACAGAGAAACCCACGTGCTGCTCTTGCTGATCAAAGAACAGAGAAACCCACGTGCTGCTCTTGCTGATCAAAGAACAGAGAAACCCACGTGCTGCTCTTGCTGATCAAAGAACAGAGAAACCCACGTGCTGCTCTTGCTGATATCACTTATTTGTGTTAAAGCTTACATGTCGCCCACTTGGCCTTCGTCAGAGCTTTTATTAAATGTGAACATCATCCTTATCAAGCTGTAAAACACTCAAACACAGGGCTGGGTGAACAGGGTGATGTCTAACAGGGCTGGGTGAACAGGGTGATGTCTAACAGGGCTGGGTGAACAGGGTGATGTCTAACAGGGCTGGGTGAACAGGGTGTTGTCTAACAGGGCTGGGTGAACAGGGTGATGTCTAACAGGGTGATGTCTCCTCCAGATCGTGGTGTTCTACCGGGCCAGCCCCAGACACAAACTGAAGATAGTCAAGGTGAGAACCCAGCCAAGTGTCAGCCAGTTGGCATGAGATGATGTGTGAATGCCCGTTCTGTGTAGGCAGAGCCTGGCCTGGCAACATGTGGCTCCAAAGCCCTGGGAAGTCTCTAGAAACTCCCACCGCAATTTGTGACATTCAGTCACGGGGAAGTGTCTACAGCAGGGGTGTCAAACTCATTCCACGGAGGGCCGAGTGTCTGCAGGTTTTTGGTTTTTCCTTTCAATAAAGCCCTAGACAACCAGGTGTGGGGAGTTCCTAACTAATTAGTGATGTTAATTCATCAATCAAGTACAAGGGAGGAGCGAAAACCCGCAGACACTCGGCCCTCCGTGGAATGAGTTTGACACCTGTGGTCTACAGTATACCTGGTGGTTTTCCAGTCACTAGTGTTACGAGTGCTAGTGAAGAAAATGAAAATCACACAATTATTAGAAAATACACTCCATCATTTCAGATCCCTTTAATCTAAAGGAATGAGTTCAATCAAGATCAGGGAACTCGATTCATTAACTAAAAACTGTTGTTCTTTCAGGAGTTTAATTCATGACTATAATGTGGATTTATTACAAGGGTTGACTGTTCTATCTCCGCGCTCCCTCTCTCATTCCAGTCTCTCCAGAACATTGGTGCTGTGGTGGCGATGACGGGTGATGGTGTGAATGATGCCGTAGCGCTGAAAGCAGCAGACATCGGTGTTGCCATGGGCCAGACTGGCACTGACGTTTGTAAAGAGGCAGCAGACATGATCCTAGTGGATGATGACTTCCAGACCATCTTGTGAGGAAACTTTTAGAAACAGTTTGCAGTAACACTTTATACTGTTACCCAGTTTGCTAATTCTTTTGGGCTTCAAAGCCGTCATGATTTCTAGAAATGTGTCTTTGCTAGGATAGCAAAATGAGTTAATATTTCTGTCATTCTGTTTGGTCCTAGGTCTGCCATCGAGGAAGGGAAAGGCATTTACAACAACATTAGAAACTTTGTCCGCTTCCAGCTGAGCACGTGAGTGATGGACAGCTACCTTTTTGATAAAGAGATTCCTTGAAACAATGCTGTATGGGCCACTTTCTTATAAATATTATTGTGTTTCCTAGGAGCATTGCAGCGCTCACCCTCATCTCCCTGGCAACGCTGATGAACTTCCCCAACCCTCTGAACGCCATGCAGATCCTGTGGATCAACATCATCATGGACGGACCTCCCGCTCAGAGGTGACACTACACAACGCATTATGGGAACTGTATTCTTTTGTCATGAAAATGGTCTGCTCTGTTTCACAAGATTTTATATAATAATAATTTAAGAATTTGGTGGGTGATTATATCTGTCCTGTTTCACACATGTACAAGTGTGTATTATACGCATTTGTGTGAAATGGAAATTTATTTTTTGCATATCCCAACGCTCGGAGAGTGGGGTCACGGCCAGGGTCAGCCATTAATAACGGTAACCCTGGAGCAATTAGGACATATCGACAGATTTTTTTTTGTCAGCTTGGGGACTCAAACTAGTGAGCTTTCGCTTACTGGCCCAAATCTCTAACCGCTAGGCTACCTGCTGCTTTCATATTTAAATCCACCAGATTTAAAGTCACAATTACTGATGCTTTGTGTAAAAATAGTTTGTGGTAATTACCGTAGATGGAAATCCATGTAATCCTCTGTCATCCTTAGTCTGGGAGTGGAGCCAGTGGATAAGGATGTCATCCGGAAGCCTCCGAGGAATGTACGGGACAGCATCCTCACACGCAGTCTGTTAGTCAAGGTGCTGGTGTCGGCACTCGTCATCGTATGCGGCACCCTGTTCGTCTTCTGGAGAGAGGCAAGTAGTTGTAGTCATAGTAGTGTTCTTGATCATTCAGGGAAGCATGAAAGCAAGCAAACTTCTATCAAATCACTATTATGACTGGCCTGTTACAATCACTATTATGACTGGCCTGTTACAATCACTATTATGACTGGCCTGTTACAATCAGGAGTATTATGACTGGCCTGTTACAATCAGGAGTATTAAGACTGGCCTGTTACAATCAGGAGTATTATGACTGGCCTGTTACAATCAGGAGTATTAAGACTGGCCTGTTACAATCAGGAGTATTAAGACTGGCCTGTTACAATCAGGAGTATTAAGACTGGCCTGTTACAATCAGGAGTATTAAGACTGGCCTGTTACAATCAGGAGTATTATGACTGGCCTGTTACAATCAGGAGTATTATGACTGGCCTGTTACAATCAGGAGTATTATGACTGGCCTGTTACAATCAGGAGTATTAAGACTGGCCTGTTACAATCAGGAGTATTATGACTGGCCTGTTACAATCAGGAGTATTAAGACTGGCCTGTTACAATCAGGAGTATTATGACTGGCCTGTTACAATCAGGAGTATTATGACTGGCCTGTTACAATCAGGAGTATTGTGACTGGCCTGTGACGAGCAGGAGTATTGTGACTGGCCTGTGACGAGCAGGAGTATTGTGACTGGCCTGTGACGAGCAGGAGTATTGTGACTGGCCTGTGACGAGCAGTAGTATTGTGACTGGCCTGTGACGAGCAGTAGTATTGTGACTGGCCTGTGACGAGCAGTAGTATTGTGACTGGCCTGTGACGAGCAGTAGTATTGTGACTGGCCTGTGACGAGCAGTAGTATTGTGACTGGCCTGTGACGAGCAGTAGTATTGTGACTGGCCTGTGACGAGCAGTAGTATTGTGACTGGCCTGTGACGAGCAGTAGTATTGTGACTGGCCTGTGACGAGCAGTAGTATTGTGACTGGCCTGTGACGAGCAGTAGTATTGTGACTGGCCTGTGACGAGCAGTAGTATTGTGACTGGCCTGTGACGAGCAGTAGTATTGTGACTGGCCTGTGACGAGCAGTAGTATTGTGACTGGCCTGTGACGAGCAGTAGTATTGTGACTGGCCTGTGACGAGCAGTAGTATTGTGACTGGCCTGTGACGAGCAGTAGTATTGTGACTGGCCTGTGACGAGCAGTAGTATTGTGACTGGCCTGTGACGAGCAGTAGTATTGTGACTGGCCTGTGACGAGCAGTAGTATTGTGACTGGCCTGTGACGAGCAGTAGTATTGTGACTGGCCTGTGACGAGCAGTAGTATTGCTTTTGCTTTTGTTTTTGTGGTCATAAGATATGTTTTTTTTCTCCGGGACATTGTTGCCTTCTTTGATAATATGGCTGATGTTTGTTTATTGGTCTGCTGTGTACTGTGATGACGCGGTCTGCTGTGTACTGTCATGACGCGGTCTGCTGTGTACTGTCATGACGCGGTCTGCTGTGTACTGTCATGACGCGGTCTGCTGTGTACTGTGATGACGCGGTCTGCTGTGTACTGTGATGACGCGGTCTGCTGTGTACTGTGATGACGCGGTCTGCTGTGTACTGTGATGACGCGGTCTGCTGTGTACTGTCATGACGCGGTCTGCTGTGTACTGTCATGACGCGGTCTGCTGTGTACTGTGATGACGCGGTCTGCTGTGTACTGTGATGACGCGGTCTGCTGTGTACTGTCATGACGCGGTCTGCTGTGTACTGTCATGACGCGGTCTGCTGTGTACTGTGATGACGCGGTCTGCTGTGTACTGTGATGACGCGGTCTACTGTGTACTGTGATGACGCGGTCTGCTGTGTACTGTCATGACGCGGTCTGCTGTGTACTGTCATGACGCGGTCTGCTGTGTACTGTCATGACGCGGTCTGCTGTGTACTGTCATGACGCGGTCTGCTGTGTACTGTCATGACGCGGTCTGCTGTGTACTGTCATGACGCGGTCTGCTGTGTACTGTCATGACGCGGTCTGCTGTGTACTGTCATGACGCGGTCTGCTGTGTACTGTCATGACGCGGTCTGCTGTGTACTGTCATGACGCGGTCTGCTGTGTACTGTCATGACGCGGTCTGCTGTGTACTGTCATGACGCGGTCTGCTGTGTACTGTCATGACGCGGTCTGCTGTGTACTGTCATGACGCGGTCTGCTGTGTACTGTCATGACGCGGTCTGCTGTGTACTGTCATGACGCGGTCTGCTGATATACTTTTGATGTGGAATGTGTGTTTTCAGATAAATAAAATCGTGAACCCAAGAAATAAAACGCACTGATCACATTTAATAGTGAATCCAAGCCAATCCCTACCTATTTCCTGTATCAGTTGACTTGTATTTCCATCACGGTGTTTGTATCTCCTCCTCTCAGCTTCAGGACAATCTGATCACTCCCAGAGACACCACCATGACCTTCACCTGCTTTGTGTTCTTCGACATGTTCAACGCCCTCAGCTCACGCTCACAGGTGGGTGCACTGCTGTGCCCTGTACAGGATGAAGGATCTGAGAGATTAGTGGACAGAAACATGTCACCTAGGACCTGTTGTTGATTCATGATGACGGTCTCTGTTTCTCTATCTCTCTGTCAGACTCGTATGGTCCATGAGATGGGCCTGTGCAGTAACAAGATGTTCTGCTACGCGGTGCTGGGTTCCATCATGGGCCAGCTGGCGGTCATCTACTTCCCTCCACTGCAGAGTGTCTTCCAGACAGAGAGCCTTAGCATCTTTGGTAAGAAAGACATGTTAGCCCACTGAGCTAAAGATTAAACCTAAGCCTTCAGGGCCCGTATTCATAAAGCGTCTCAGAATAGGAGTTCTGATCTAGGATCAGTTTAGCCTTTTAGATCAGAATCATTTGGAGGGTGCTTATATTTGTCCTGTTACGCACGAGTGAAATGGAAACCATTGTACAGCGCCCCTGGGAGCAAATTAGTTAAGTGACTTGCTCAATTCAAACCAGCGACCTTTCGGTTACTGGCCCAACGCTCTAACCTCGGCAACCTGCTGCGTAATGAATGGACGGGGGAGGAGGGGTTGATCCCCACATCAGCTCTCCTGTTCTGAGACGGACCCTGGTCTGTTAGTGATGGAGGGAATGGTTTATATGTGCTATAGTAACAGTCCATCTCTTCTTCCCTTCCAGACCTGCTGTTCCTGGTGGGCCTCACTTCCTCTGTCTGCGTGGTCTCTGAGGCCATAAAGTGGGTGGAGAGGTGGAGAGCGGTGAGGGAGAGGAGAACCACAGTGGCTGAAGAAGACTCCTTCCACGATGTATGACGCACGTTGCGTTCTGTGTGACAGAGTAGATAGGGGAGAGGAGGGGGCTGGGCTGGGTTGTTTGTGGGTGGGGGGTACATGTAGATGGGATGCAATGGTTATTTGGTCTGAACACAGGGACTGGAGAGAGACCTCAAACAGTTGTTGTCCCTCGCTGGTATTCACTGTTCAGTCATGGACTGGAAGTGGGCGAGGAGGATCTCAACCTTACAGTGCCCCCCTGCCCTCCACCTCTCCCCTGCGAGAAGCATTGGCGTGCTGCTTTCAGACTGTACCATCCTCCAGGAACTCAGGAGGGGATTTATTTATGAGACATTGTAACTGTTGTTCATGTGGCAACTATTCATGTCTATGGTGTCGTGATCTGAGAGGACAATGTTACTGCTCGTAGATCAGCTACTCACGTCTAGGTATTAAGACCAATTAAGGACAGCATAATTGTTCGTAGATCAACTATTCATGTCTTGGGGTTCATGAACATAAACGGAATTTTGTAACTGTTCTTATTCGTCACCACCTTGCTTCGAGTGCAGGTAGCTAACCATAGCTTTGTGGAAGTCTAGAGATGTTACTTTCATGCATTCCAGCTTTTCATGCTCGTAGCAATCTCACCATCAACTTTGAACCAATTAAGGATTGATAATTGTGAGCATACTTTTGTTTTGGTATAGACTTTAGGAAGAGTTGACCACTAAACCTTGTTATTTTGGTGGTTTAATATAATACATTTTCTTCAGATAAGTTTGGTTTGGTTTTTCTCACAGATTAGGACTGATGGCCTTCATTTGGCGTTTCATTTAATTCCACTCTGGCTATCTATTTAGTTGCCCCTGGAGACACTGTGTTTTGGACCATCACTCCGCGGTTTATGTTGCCAGTGATCAAGCAGTACTATACAGTTAATTGTATCCCGGTCCCCACCCTCCCAGCCACGGTCTGCCTCCCCAACATCCTTCACTTGCCCTGTATCAAACCTACATTATTTTTCCCATTTGGGGAATTAACTGTTTGCCTTGAATGAAAGGCACAGAGATATTTGGTCCAGTGCTGTCAACATTTTATTTTTCCTGTGTTTTATATATATTTTCACACTATGAGGTTGGAATAGTACTGTGAAATTATGATAATGCCCTTTTAGTGTAAGAGCTGTTTGAAAAATGTCAGCCTGTTTTGGTGGAATGGAGTTTTGGCCTGCCTGATGACATGCCAGTAATAGCTGGTTTTCAGTTCCCCCCTCCCCACTCAGCCACTCCTAGACAGTCATAGCAACATTTTTGCTTGAGGAAATTCCTCTTGCTAAGAAGATATTTTAGTTTGTTTTTGACCGCTTTTTGATTGAAGAAAGTCACTTTAAGGTACTTATTTGTTACCCAGAAATGATTTGATATTGAGATAAAAACAGCCGCAATGGGTCTTTTAATATTCTGCCTCTATTTTACACACTGTAAATTAAGTGCAAATATTTATCTCCATGACAACCATTTACTGTACATTCACTGTTCATATACATTTTGCCTGTGTTTTGGGTCAAAAGTGGCCATTTTTAAGCACATTTTTCTCTTCCTGCTCTTTCCAGAAGCCTCTGAGGCCTTGTTTTGGTACAGCTAGACATACCTGGGTTGTATTTCACAATGCAGAATCACTCAATTAACAAGCTTGTTTTGATAATCATTTACATTAAATATAATCGAATTCCCAGGTTTATAAAGACAGGTTCAGTTGATAATGGGTTATTTTAGTCATACCCATTCCAGGTTTATTTCTTTATGAACCAGGAGATGGAGTTGTTTCAGCATTTTTAGGACAGGGAGCTAATTCATTGATGTTGCTTTCCGAATGAGTTTTTGTCTGTGCTATGGATATGGCAACAGAAGTCCTCTACCTACAGCAGCACCTAGCGGGTGCAGGCTAACATCGCCAGCTCTTTCTATTAGACATGTTCTTTATTTTCCAGGAGATTATACTCTCTGCTTTGGTCCATTTGACAGGCCAAATCAGCTACAATTCTTTTTTATTTATGATTTGTTGTGTGTGTTGCACAGCTGAAGACAGTACTCTGTTGTGATGGTATGAGAATAAATCTGTACATTAATGAATATTTGAAGTGTGTTTTAACTGGGTGGAGGGTTTGTGTCATATGTTTTCACTGTAACTGACACCGATTCTGAAAATCTCCTTTTTGCTCAGAAAATTACAATATCTGTTTGTTTTTTTCAGTTTAAGATTTCCATATAAAATATACTGCCAAAGCAGAGATAGACTTCAGTGTGTATACCCAATAATTCTCAAGAACAGCTGGTTTAAATGTTATTTTTCATTTAGATAAAATATTTCCAGAGCAGCAGTAATGTAACAGTAACAATACATGGGATTTATAGAGCTATTTTCAAAGACCGAAATACTCTTTACAGCAGACAGCAAAGAAATAAAAACAAATTTAACAAAGTCAAACTTATCATAAGCTTTTTATATATTATAAACGTTTCTGTCTTTATCATTTTATAAAATCTACATCTATCTTTTATAAACTTTGTTTTTAGCATTAACTATAAAATATGTCAATGACAGCCATAAAATGTACTCAAATAAAAGGCAGGTCTGGTGGGGGATGGGTGTGCCTCAACCAGTGGCAAAGTAGCCTGAGACACACCAATGGTCTCAAAAAACACCTCAAGCTGCACTGACCTTGGAGCCTAAGGAACAGAGCAAGATAATGAGAATCAATTTGAGAATCAACAGCAGTATGTTTCAATATAGTTTATACTATATCATACACAAGGATACATACAGCTAGACACTGCATCAGGTAACTGTTCTGCAGCACTTCAACCATGCTGCTGGTCAGGTTCTTGCCTTCCCTGTAATACTCCTCCACGTCATCCACTGGGGGTCTCTGACTGCTGTGGCCTGCTCTCCTCCCACCCAGCAGTAGCCCGTACAGTACCTGGCGTACTACAGGGCAACATACTTTAAAAAAAAAGACACCTACCAATGTGATGGACTGTATGAAAATGAAAACTAATATGCCAGTAATCTTTTAGTGGAGGAAAGTATTCTACAAACAGTATCTGGCGTGTGATCACTTATGACACAGTTTCCTGTTGGTCTTATTAAGTAAGGAAACTTTCAGTGATATAGATAAACTTAGTAGACCAGATACAATGCTATTTTACAGTAAACAAATTGACAACAGACCTTCAGTACACTTACAAAGGAGAGTCAACAAGCACAGCACTTACACAAATGACTGATGATTGTCTGAGAGAAATTGATGATTGTGGGGGCTGTTTTGTTGTGCCGTGGCGGAGATCTTTGTGGGCTATACTCGGCCTTGTCTCAGGATGGTAAGTTAGTGGTTGAAGATATCCCTCTAGTGGTGTGGGGGCTGTGCTTTGGCAAAGTGGGTGGGGTTATATCCTACCTGTTTGGCCCCGTCCGGGGGTAATGTCGGATAGGGTCACAGTGTCTGCCGACCCCTCCTGTCTTAGCCTCCAGTATTTATGCTGCAGTAGTTTGTGTCGGGGGCTAGGGTCAGTCTGTTATATCTGGAGTATTTATCCTGTCTTATCCGGTGTCCTGTGTGAATTTAAGTATGCTCTCTCTAATTATTTCTCTCTTTGTCTCTCTCTCGGAGGACCTGAGCCCTAGGACCATGCCTCAGGACTACCTGGCCTGATGACTCCTTGCTGTCCCCAGTCCACCTGGCCGTGCTGCTGCTCCAGTTTCAACTGTTCTGCCTGCGGCTATGGAACCCTGACCTGTTCAGCGGATGTGCTACCTGTCCCAGACCTGCTGTTTTCAACTCTCTAGAGACAGCAGGAGCGGTAGAGATACTCTGAATGATCGGCTACGAAAAGCCAACTGACATTTACTCCTGAGGTGCTGACCTGTTGCACCCTCGACAACCACTGTAATTATTATTATTTGACCCTGCTGGTCATCTATGAACATTTGAACATCTTGGCCATGTTCTGTTATAATCTCCACCTGGCACAGCCAGAAGAGCACTGGCCACCCCTCATAGCCTGGTTTCTTCCTAGGTTCTGGCCCTTCTAGGGAGTTTTTCCTAGCCACTGAGCTTCTACACCTGCATTGCTTGCTGTTTTGGATTTTAGGCTGGGTTTCTGTCCTCCACTTTGTGACATCAGCTGATGTAAGAAGGGCTATATAAATACATTTGATTGATTGATTGATTGACTTCAGTGCGGCTTTTGACATTATCGATCATAGTCTGGTGCTGGAAAAACATATGTGTTATGGCTTTACACCCCCTCCTGGCTCAAAGTGGAGGAGAGATTGACTTCATCACTACTTGTATTTGTGAAAAGTATTGACATGTTGAATGCACCGAGCTGTCTGTTTAAACTACTGGCACACAGCTCCAACACCCATGCATACCCCACAAGACATGCCACCAGACGTCTCTTCACAGTCCAGAATAGACTACGGGAGGCGCACACTACTACGTAGAGCCATGACTACTCTATTCCACATCAAGTAACTAACTGTACATTTTGATTTTAAAAAACAGATAAAAATACATCTTATGAGCAGCGGGGACTGTGAAGCAACACAAACACAGGCTCATACACAAAAACATACATTTTGCTTACTATATTTCACAATGCAGAATTGATCAATTAACAAGCTTGTTTCGATAATCATTTGGGTTAAATATAACTGAATTCCCAGGATTATAAAGACTGGTTCAGTTGATTATGGGTTATTTGAGTATTGAGTCATACCCATTCCAGGTTGACCTTTCTTTATGAACCAGGAAAGGTAGCTAATTCATTGATGTTACTTTGTGAATGAGTTTTTATGGCTAAGGCAACAGAAGTCCTCTACATATAGTACAGTTGTGGCCAAAAGTTTTGAGAATGACACAAATATTAATTTTCACAAAGTCTGCTGCCTCAGTTTGTATGATGACAATTTGCATATACGCCAGAATGTTATGAAGAGTGATCAGATGAATTGCAATTAATTGCCAAGTCCCTCTGCATTGCAAATGAACTGAATCCCCCAAAAAACATTTCCACTGCATTTCAGCCCTGCCACAAAAGGACCAGCTGACATCATGTCAGTGATTCTCTCATTAACACAGGTGTGAGTGTTGACGTGGACAAGGCTGGAGATCACTCTGTCATGCTGATTGAGTTTGAATAACAGACTGGAAGCTTCAAAAGCAGGGTGGTGCTTGGAATCATTGTTCTTCCTCTGTCAACCATGGTTACCTTCAAGGTAACACATGCCGTCATCATTGCTTTGCACAAAAAGGGCTTCACAGGCAAGGATATTGCTGCCAGTAAGATTGCACCTAAATCAACCATTTATCGGATCATCAAGATCTTCAAGAAGAAGTGGTTCAATTGTTGTGAAGAAGGCTTCAGGGCACCCAAGAAAGTCCAGCAAGCTCCAGGACCGTCTCCTAAAGTTGATTCAGCTCCGGGATCGGGGCACCACCAGTACAGAGCTTGCTCAGGAATGGCAGCAGGCAGGTGTGAGTGCATCTGCACGCACAGTGAGGCGAAGACTTTTGCAGGATGGCCTGGTGTCAAGAAGGGCAGCAAAGAAGCCACTTCTCTCCAGGAAAAACATCAGGGACAGACTGATATTCTGCAAAAGGTACAGGGGTTGGACTGCTGAGGACTGGGGTAAAGTCATTTTCTCTGATGAATCCACTTTCCGATTGTTTGGGCCATCCGGAAAAAAGCTTGTCCGGAGAAGACAAGGTGAGCGCTACCATCAGTCCTGTGTCATGCCAACAGTAAAGCATCCTGAGACCACTCATGTGTGGGGTTGCTTCTCAGCCAAGGGAGTGGGCTCACTCACAATTTTGCCTAAGAACACAGCCATGAATAAAGAATTGTACCAACACATCCTCCGAGAGCAACTTCTCCCAACCATCCAGGAACAGTTTGGTGATGAACAATGCCTTTTCCAGCATGATGGAGCACCTTGCCATAAGGCAAAAGTGATAACTAAGTCGCTCGGGGAACAAAACATTGATATTTTGGGTCCATGGCCAGGAAACTCCCCAGACCTTAATCCCATTGAGAACTTGTGGTCAATCCTCAAGAGGCGGGTGGACAAACAAAAACCCACAAATTCTGACAAACTCCAAGCATTGATTATGCAAGAATGGGCTGCCATCAGTCAGGATGTGGCCCAGAAGTTAATTGACAGCATGCCAGGGCGGATTGCAGAGGTCTTGAAAAATAAGGGTCAACTGCAAGTATTGACTCTTTGCATCAACTTCATGTAATTGTCAATAAAAGCCTTTGATACTTATGAAATGCTTGTAATTATACTTCAGTATTCCATAGTAACATCTGACAAAAAATATCTAAAGACACTGAAGGAGCAAACTTTGTGGAAATTAATATTTGTGTCATTCTCAAAACTTTTGGCCACGACTGTACACCTAGCACAGGGCTCTCCAACGCTGTTCCTAGAGAGATACCATCCTGTAGGTTATATATAGTAGCACCTAGCGCAGGGCTCTCCAACGCTGTTCCTAGAGAGATACCATCCTGTAGGTTTTTATATGGTAGCACCTAGCACAGGGCTCTCCAACGCTGTTCCTAGAGAGATACCGTCCTGTAGGTTTTCTATAGTAGCACCTAGCACAGGGCTCTCCAACGCTGTTCCTAGAGAGATACCATCCTGTAGGTTTTATATAGTAGCACCTAGCACAGGGCTCTCCAACGCTGTTCCTAGAGAGATACCGTCCTGTAGGTTTTATATAGTAGCACCTAGCACAGGGCTCTCCAACGCTGTTCCTAGAGAGATACCGTCCTGTAGGTTTTATATAGTAGCACCTAGCACAGGGCTCTCCAACGCTGTTCCTAGAGAGATACCATCCTGTAGGTTATATATAGTAGCACCTAGCGCAGGGCTCTCCAACGCTGTTCCTAGAGAGATACCATCCTGTAGGTTATATATAGTAGCACCTAGCGCAGGGCTCTCCAACGCTGTTCCTAGAGAGATACCATCCTGTAGGTTATATATAGTAGCACCTAGCGCAGGGCTCTCCAACGCTGTTCCTAGAGAGATACCATCCTGTAGGTTATATATAGTAGCACCTAGCGCAGGGCTCTCCAACGCTGTTCCTAGAGAGATACCGTCCTGTAGGTTTTATATAGTAGCACCTAGCACAGGGTTCTCCAACGCTGTTCCTAGAGAGATACCGTCCTGTAGGTTATATATAGTAGCACCTAGCGCAGGGCTCTCCAACGCTGTTCCTAGAGAGATACCGTCCTGTAGGTTTTATATAGTAGCACCTAGCACAGGGCTCTCCAACGCTGTTCCTAGAGAGATACCGTCCTGTAGGTTATATATAGTAGCACCTAGCACAGGGTTCTCCAACGCTGTTCCTAGAGAGATACCATCCTGTAGGTTTTATATAGTAGCACCTAGCACAGGGTTCTCCAACGCTGTTCCTAGAGAGATACCGTCCTGTAGGTTATATATAGTAGCACCTAGCACAGGGCTCTCCAACGCTGTTCCTAGAGAGATACCATCCTGTAGGTTTTTATATAGTAGCACCTAGCGCAGGGCTCTCCAACGCTGTTCCTAGAGAGATACCATCCTGTAGGTTTTTATATAGTAGCACCTAGCGCAGGGCTCTCCAACGCTGTTCCTAGTAAGCCACCATCCTTTAGGGTTTTGCTCCAACCCCAATCTACAGTAGCACACCTGATTTTAATAATTAGATGATTGATAAACTGAATCATGTTAGTTATAACTTGGGTACAAACATGTACATCCTCAGCGATAAGCTACTACCGCATTACTCGTCAAGGAAAATCCATGAGTTCGAACGCGCCCCATTTCCCCATCAATTCGCTGAACATGAAATGAACAGAACCCTCTTCAATAAATGAGGAATACAATATAATTTACATTTCTGAAGATTCACTTCAACGTTTCAATTGCTTAACATGATCACATTATAGAGGTAACCTCTGATCTTTGCATACATGATAAAAGAAGAACCGTAAATCATCTGTGTCTGGTTATTCATATTCTATTTAGATCAAGTGATGGAGTACATGGGACAATCATCACAGGGAGTAATGAATAATACATTTAATTTATTAGAATCCCAATTAACCAATGTCTTATTTTTTATTGAACCTTTATTTAACTAGGCAAGTCAGTTAAGAACAAATTCTTATTTACAATGACGGCCTACCGGGGAACAGTGGGTTAACTGCCTTGTTCAGGGGCAGAACGACAGATTTTTACCTTGTCAGCTCAGCGATTCGATCCAGCACCCTTTCGGTTACTGGCCCAACTCTCTAACCACTAGGAATTAGGAATAAAGTTCCACATAGAAGTGGGTCATTTCTTGAAAGCATTGTTTACTAATGGGGAATACAGTCAGAGGCTATAAAGGTGCTGCAGATGACCGTTCCCCCAGTTCTCTCTTTGCTGAAGCCATGAGTGCACGTTTCAGTGCCCAACAGGTCGTAGATCTGATTTTTTCACATGTCCAGGAGGAACAAGAGAACAATGATTTAGAAGAGGAGGAGGTATCTGAAGAAGAAGCACGATGCATCATCTTCAGATGAAGAAATCCCCCAAGCTAAAATTGAGACATTTTTGTCAAAGAACAGCAAAATAACATGGTCCTTGTCACCATATGACAACCAGGCAAGGATGGCAGCACAAAATGTCATAAGGATGACCCCAGGGCCCACAAGACATGCAGTTGCCCATGCCCAGGACAGCGCCTCAACATTCTACATGTTCATCACACTAGCCATCGAAAAAATCATCCTGGAGATGAGAAATTTGGAGGGTTTCCGTAAATATGGCGACAACTGGAAAAGGATGGATGAGATTGACCTACATAGGGCTGCTAATCTTGTGTATAGGTCCCGAGGCGAGGCTACATGTAGTCTCTGGGATGCAGAGAGTGGAAGGGCGATTTTCCGTGCCACCATGCCACTGAAAGTCTTTCACACTTTCTCAAGAATGCTACGATTTGATAACCGTGAGTCAAGACCTGCAAGACATGTGAGAGACAAACTGGCGGCCATAAGAGAGTTCTGGGAGAAGTGGGTGGAGCGTCTACCATACTGTACCTCTACAACCCTGGGCCTGAAGTAACAGTGGATGACAACTGGTTCCATTCAGAGGTACATTTTTATTTTCATATCTGTAATGTAAGTGATTTTCACTGTTAATTTTATTATGTATTGCTGTAATGTCATTGATTTATGTAATTGTTTTCTGTGACACTGATACTAATTACTGATAGTAATCTCTTTTGTCAAAAGGTCGCTGTCCTTTCCGGCAGTATATGCCCAGCAAGCCAGCAAAGTATGGCATCAAGATATGGGTGGCCTGTGACACACAATCCAGCTACGCTTGGAAGATGCAAGTCTACACAGGGAAGCTGACCAGTGGAGGCCCGGAGAAGAACCAGGGGATACGGGTTGTGCTTGATGTGACAGATGGACTGAGGGGGCACAATGTCACGTGACAATTTCTTCACCTCTTATGAACTCAGCCAGCAGCTCCTGAAGAGGAAGATCACCATGGTTGGCACAGTTAGAAAGAACAAGCCTGAGCTCCCCCCTGCACTCATCGTAACAAGAGGGAGAGAGGCCTTCTCATCAAAGTTTGCCTTCACCCCCACCACCACTCTAGTTTCTTAACTCCCAAAGAACAAGAATGCGGTCCTCCTGAGCACACTGCACAAAACGGCTGAGATCAGTGATCGTGAGGACAGGAAGCCAGTCATCATCCTGGACAACAACCACAACAAAGGAGTGGACAACCTGGACAAGGTGATTGGAACTTACAGCTGCAGGAGGATGACTGCCCGCTGGCCCCTGGTCATCTTCCATAACATCATTGATGTGTCCTCAAAAAATGCCTTTGTGATATAGAACAAGATCAACCCTATCTGGATGCCTGATAAGCGGAACAAGAGGAGAGTGTTCCTGGAGCAGCTGGGAAAGGCACATGTAACCCCACACATTCAAAGAAGGGAGCGCCTCCCCTGCACAGCAGCCTCTGTAGCGCTTGTGAAAGCTGTTCAGGGGGCTGAATCTTGTCCTGATCCACCGGAGGCTGCAGCTGGGGCAGGCAAGAGGAGGAGATGCCAATTCTGCCCCCCAAAGGAGGACTGTAAAATAAATACTATGTGCTGCACATGTGAGAAATACATCTGCAAGTCCATGCACACACACTTGCATACTGTCCTACATGTGCTAATTAGAGTTGATTGATTTATGTTCTTCACGTTTTTGTTTTGTATCTATTATCTTATTATTATTTATTGTTGTTGTTTATACCTTGTGGGTGGGGGAAATGGTTAAAAAAATGTGAGAAGACTATTATTTTGTAGTTGATTTCCTCATTGTACAGTATATAAGAATATATCACTGTTGCCAAAAAAGTTCAATTGTTTCCCTTCAATAAAATGCATTCCAAACTACTTTCTGCACATTTCTGCTACTGGTGTGCTATCTCTTGCAAAAAAATATGTTTACACCTATGCAGTACCTTTAGCAATAATAAACATCTACTTTAGTAAAGAAAACAATTATGACAGGTGTGTTGTAATAAAAACGAGTGGTGTGCACTGATTTGTTTTTATTTATTCTTTTATTTCACCTTTATTTAACCAGGTAGGCCAGTTGAGGACAAGTTCTCATTGACAACTGCGACCTGGCCAAGATAAAGCAAAGCAGTGCGACAGAAACAACACAGAGTTACACATAAACAAACGTACAGTCAATAACACAATAGAAAAAAAGAAAGTCTATATATAGTGTGTACAAATGGCATGAGGAGGTAAGGCAATAAATAGGCCATAGTGGCAAAGTAATTACAATTTAGCAGATTAACACTGGAGTGATAGATGAGCAGATGATGGTGTGTAAGTAGTGATACTGGTGTGCAAAAGAGCAGAAAAGTAAATAAAAACAATATTGGGATGAGGTAGGTAGATTGGGTGGGCTATTTACAGCTGCAGAGATCAGTTAGCTGCTCAGATAGCTGATGTTTAAAGTTAGTGAGGGAAATGTAAGTCTCCAGCTTCAGCGATTTTTGCAATTCGTTCCAGTCACTGGCAGCAGAGAACTGGAAGGCGGCCAAACGAGGTGTTGGCTTTGGGGATGACCAGTGAGATATACCTGCTGGAGCGCGTGCTACGGGTGGGTGTTGTCGTGACCAGTGAGCTGAGATAAGGCGGAGCTTTACCTAGCATAGACTTATAGATGACCTGGAGCCAGTGGGTCTGGCGACGAATATGTAGCGAGGGCCAGCTGACTAGAGCATACAGGTCGCAGTGGTGGGTGGTATAAGGCACGTTGGTAACAAAACGGATGGCACTATGATAGACTGCATCCAATTTGCTGAGTAGAGTATTGGAAGCTATTTTGTAGATGACATCGCCGAAGTCGAGGATCAGTAGGATAGTCAGTTTTACTAGGGTAAGTTTGGCGGAGTGAGTGAAGGAGGCTTTGTTGCGAAATAGAAATCCGATTCTAGATTTGATTTTGGATTGGAGATGTTTGATATGAGTCTGGATGGAGAGTTTACAGTCTAGCCAGACACCTAGGTATTTGTAGTGTCCACGTATTGTAGGTCAGAACCGTCCAGAGTAGTGATGCTAGTCGGGCGGGCAGGTGCGGGCAGCGAACGGTTGAAAAGCATGCATTTGGTTTTACTAGCGTTTAAGAGCAGTTGGCGGCCACAGAAGGAGTGTTGTATGGCATTGAAGCTCGTTTGGAGGTTAGTTAACACAGTGTCCAAAGAAGGGCCAGATGTATACAGAATGCTGTCGTCTGCGTAGAGGTGGATCAGGGAATCACCCGCAGCAAGAGCGACATCGTTGATATATACAGAGAAAAGAGTCGGCCCGAGAATTGAACCCTGTGGCACCCCCATAGAGACTGCCAGAGGTCCGGACAACAGGCCCTCCGATTTGACACACTGAACTCTGTCTGCGAAGTAGTTGGCAAACCAGGTGAGGCAGTCATTTGAGAAACCAAGGCTATTGAGTCTGCCGATAAGAATTCGGTGATTGACAGAGTCGAAAGCCTTGGCCAGGTCGATGAAGACGGCTGCACAGTACTGTCTTTTATCGATGGCGGTTATGATATCGTTTAGTACCTTGAGCGTGGCTGAGGTGCACCCGCGACCAGCTCGGAAACCGGATTGCACAGCGGAGAAGGTACGGTGGGATTCGAAATGGTCAGTGATCTGTTAATTAACTTGGCTTTCAAAAACTTTAGAAAGGCAGGGCAGGATGGATATTGGTCTGTAACAGTTTTAGTCTAGAGTGTCACCCCCTTTGAAGAGGGGGATGACCGTGGCAGCTTTCCAATCTTTAGGGATCTCGGACGAAACGAAAGAGAGGTTGAACAGACTGGTAATAGGGGTTGCAACAATGGTGGCAGATCATTTTAGAAAGAGAGGGTCCAGATTGTCTAGCTCAGCTGATTTGTACGGGTCCAGGTTTTGCAGCTCTTTCAGAACATCTGCGATCTGGATTTGGGTGAAGGAGAAGCTGGCGAGGCTCGGGCAAGTAGCTGCGAGGGGTGCAGAGCTGTTGGCCGGGGTTGGGGTAGCCAGGAGGAAAGCATGGCCAGCCGTAGAGAAAGGCTTATTGAAATTTTCGATTATCATGGATTTATCGGTGGTGACCGTGTCGCCTAGCCTCAGTGCAGTGGGCAGCTGGGAGGAGGTGCTCTTGTTCTCCATGGACTTTACAGTGTCCCAAAACTTTTGGAGTTAGAGCTACAGGATGCAAATTTCTGTTTGAAAAAGCTAGCCTTTGCTTTCCTGACTGAGTATGTGTATTGGTTCCTAACATCCCTGAACAGTTGCATATCCCCGGGACTTGTCGATGCTATTGTAGTCCGCCACAGGATGTTTTTGTGCTGGTCGAGGGCAGTCAGGCCTGGAGTGAACCGAGGACTATATCTGTTCTTAGTTCTACATTTTTTGAAAGGGGCATGCTTATTTAAGATGGTGAGGAAATTGCTTTTAAAGAACGACCAGGCATCCTCAACTGACGGGATGAGGTCAATATCCTTCCAGGATACCTGGGCCAGGTCGATTAGAAAGGCATGCTTGCAGAAGTGTTTTAGGGAGCGTTTGACAGTGATGAGGGGTGGTCGTTTGACAGCGGACCCATAGCGGATGCAGGCAATGAGGCAGTGATCGCTGAGATCCTGATTGAAAACAGCAGAGGTGTATTTGGAGGGCAAGTTGGTCAGGATAATATCTATGAGGGTGCCTATGTTTATGGATTTAGGGTTGTACCTGGTGGTTTCCTTGATAATTTGTGTGAGATTGAGGGCATCTAGCTTAGATTGTAGAACTGCTGGGGTGTTAAGCATATCCCAGTTTAGGTCACCTAACAGAACGAACTCTGAAGATAGATGGGGGGCAATCAATTCACATATGGTGTCCAGGGCACAGCTGGGAGCTGAGGGGGGTCTATAACAGGCGGCAACAGTGAGAGACTTATTTATGGAGAGATACATTTTTAAAATTAGAAGCTTGAACTGTTTGGGCATAGACCTGGAAAGTATGACAGAACTTTGCAAGCTATCGCTCCAGTAGATTGCAACTCCTCCCCATTTGGCAGTTCTGTCTTGACGGAAAATGTTGTAGTTGGGTATGGAAATCTCCGAATTTTTGGTGGCCTTCCTAAGCCAGGATTCAGACATGACAAGGACATCAGGGTAAAACAAACTTAGGGAGAAGGCTTCTGATGTTAACATGCATGAAACCAAGGCTTTTTCGATTACAGAAGTCAACAAATGAGAGTGCCTGGGGACACGCAGGGCCTGGGTCAGCCTCCACATCACCCGAGGAACAGAGGAGGAGTAGGATGAGGGTACGGCTAAAGGCTAGAAAAACTGGTCGTCTAGTGCGTTGGGGACAGAGAATAAAGGGAGCAGATTTCTGGCCGTGGTAGAATAGATTCAGGGCATAATGTGCAGACAGGGGTATGGTGGGGTGCGGGTACAGTGGAGGTAAGCCAAGGCACTAAGTGATGATAAGAGAGGTTGCATCTCTGGACATGCTGGTTATACTGGGTGAGGACACTGCATGTGTGGGAGGTGGGACAAAGGAGGTATCTAAGGCATATACAGTGGGACTAGGGGCTCCGCAGTAAACTAAAACAATGATAATTATCCTAAACAACAGTATACAAGGCATATTGACATTGAGAGTCATAAAGCAAGGCATAAAGCAATCACAGGTGTTGAGTCAACAACAACAGGTAAAATGGCGATGACTGGGCAGAGAGGGTTGGTTAACTACACACAGGGCCTGAGTTCGGGGCTAGGGCCGACAGATAAACAAAGGTAAACAAAGTGGAGTACCGTGATAAATGAACAGTCCAGCAGGCATCAGCTATGTAGCCAAGTGATCATAGGATCCCGTGAACAGCAATAGATGAAACAGGGAAGCCGCTAGGTAGTCGTTACTACGCTAGCACGCGGGAGACATGGCGTTTAAAGTTAGCAGTCCGGGGTAAGTAGAAGCGTCTGCTCCGTCGTCCGGCAAAGGCCGGTTGAAGGCACAGCTGATGGAATTACGTCTACGGACCAGTCGTGGTGGTACGGCGGGGGCGCCGAAGGGACTGGGCCAGATGGCGAAAGAGGTATTGTAGTTGTGGTAATTTCGTTTGCTAGCCAGGAGATGCGCAGGGCTAGCTTCGGGGCTGGGTCACTCAGTGGCAGCTAGCTAGCTGTGATGATCAATGGTCCAGGGTTTACGGCAGTAATCTGGCTTTGTAGAGGAGAAAAACAGTCCGAGGCTGGCAGGTATTATCCAGGCTAAAAAAAAGGCTGGTCCCTGAGCAGAGGTAAAGGCCGCTAGCAGTGGCTAACAATGACTAAATAGCTAGTAATTTAGCTAATTAGCTGGCTACCTTCTGATGAAAGTTTTTGGCTATAAGGTCAAAAAAAATAGCGGATCCGTGTCACATTGAGTGAGGCGGGTTACCGGAAGGTATATTTAATTTAAAGATGGAAAAAGAGATTGAAAAATAAATTGGAATATATACAAAAAAGACCAAAAATACAAAAAGTAAACGAGAGGATAACAAACCACGTCTGCACTGCTACGCCATCTTGGATTAATCTGAGATTAAACGTAGTCTTTCTGCATTGTGAAGAGGGAAAACCCAGATATTCATTACTGTATATATATATGTGATAACCTTTGTATGCTTGCAATGCGTAATGATGGAAAAGTACTGGGTAATGGAGATGTACTGCTTCAGTTCTCAGGCTGAGAACTGCTTGCACCTGCAGATAGTCACGCAGCCTCAAGGCCAAGATAGTAGGGCGAGAAACCACAGTCTAGACATGTTTTTCTCATTTTAGATGCTTTGTATCTAATCCAATGCAACAATGATAATTAGGGCTAGGCCCCTTTTTTCTCAATTTCCGCCTGAATGACGTGCCCAAAGTAAACTGCCTGTAGCTCAGGCCCTGAAGCCAGGATATGCATATAATTGGTACCATTGGAAAGGAAACACTCTGAAGTTAATGTAGGAGATAATGTAGGAGATCGGTTAATGTAGGAGAATATAACACAACAGATATGGTAGGAGAAAATCCAAAGAAGAACCAACCAGATTTTTTTGAGAGAGAGAACATCCTCTTAGAAATGCAAGAGAAAGGTCATATTGTAAAATATGGATGCAATTCCTATGGCTTCCACAGCAGTCTATGTTCAAGGTTTCAGGCTTGTAACTTCAAAAACGAATAAGAAATAACAGTTTTTGTAAGAGGACACAGTCTTGGAAATCCGTGTTTCTGCGCGCCATGACGAAGTTGCGCACCTGCTAAAATTGGTAACCTATTGAACATACTTCTTTCCCAAAATAAATATTATAGTTTGATTACATTTTAGGGTGTCTGAGGAGTAAATAAAAATGTATTTTGACTTGTTGAAACAAAGTTCAGGGGTAGATTTTCGGATTCCTTTCTCTGCAAGTTGAACGAGTGGATTACTCAAATTGATGGCGCCAACTAAACAGACTTTTTGGCATATAAAAAAGCTGGGACCCTTTGGATGACAAATCAGAGGAAAATTTTCAAAAAGTAAGTGAATATTTAATCTTTATATGTGAATATATGAAACCTGTGCCAATGGAAAAATATTTTGATGTGGGACGCCGTCCTCAAACAATCGCATGGCATGTTTTCACTGTAATAGCTACTGTAAATCGGACAGTGCAGTTAGATTAACAAGAATTTATTTGAATTTATTTGAATTGCACGCCCTCCAGTTTCACCGGAAGTTGTCCCGCTAGCGGGACACCTATCCTTTTAAGGTATGATTGACGATTGGTTGTCCACACCAACTAAGTATAAAGAGTGTTGTCTCCTGTTTCGCCACACAGATCTTTACTATAGACTACTGAGGTATTCTGTATGTGAATCTCTTTCTGCAATTGCATTTTATTACTAAATAGTTTTATACCAAGGTTCCTGTGTCTGTGTCATCTATCTGGAAGATGGATTATTGGATTATAAGAAACTTACATCACCCCATGCAAAGGACCACCCAACAATGTTAAGACTACACAAGTGTCGTGTCTTTGGCTATGCCAGATTAATTGCTATGACATGCTATTCTATAAAATAATTTCTCCGTAATTAATATTACCTGATTGAACTAATCATGTAAATATAATTAACTAGAGAGGGACACCACGAAAGAATATTTATAGAGCTGTTATCTTCCGAATAAACTCTTAAAGATTTAGTAATATTTTACATCCATAGCAGTCACATTAATTGTCATTTTATTCAGTCTCATCTGAAAGTGGTAAATCCTTGGTTATCTGCAAGAATCCTGGCTAACAAGTTGAATCAGAAATACAAAATTGGGTTTAATTATTTATTTACTAAATACCTAACTAATTACACAGAATCACACATACACAATTAAATCATAACTTGATCACAAATTGCCGTCATAAAGAAAAACGTCCCTAGCGGGCGGAATAGATATGACAGCTTGTTACACAATGGGAAGGGGCTGAGTTTTAGTGAAAGGGCGGGAGACTGGGACAGGGCCGAAGCTGTGCTATCGTAAATACAGTATCTTATGCATTCTAAATTACCACCCATTTAGAAAAGGAAAATGCAATAAATATTTACTCTGAGCTGCGCTTCAGTAGGTTGGTGGTAGATGGAAGACCGTCTCGCCAACCCGAGTCCTCTGTCCTTTGAAGAATGTCTCTGGTGGTCACTGGATACGTTGGAGTAACGCCGTGTGTAGTAGACGGGATACTCTGACTGTCCTTCCTAACCTGCGTTTGTAGCAGCTGTTGCCAACTCAACGGCTAGGAGGTATCACTTCTGTAGTGAATACGAGTTCAAAGTTCATACCATTTACAACCAAAGTCCATGCTGATGTTGGCTTAGTTCTGTAGTTATTATCTGAACCATTCTGACATCGGATCGTCATCCTAAATGTACCCAGAACAGGAAGTTATATTTTTGTCAATGGCTTTTATAGTGGAGGGAGAGGGGTGTGTCTGAAAAGTTTATAACCCATGTCTCTTCACAGGGGCGGGCCCCTGGTTGAGCAGAAGCCAAACTTATGAAAACCCAAATCTCTCATTTGGAAGCTAAAATGACATTTCATCTCTTCACAAATAATTTCATATTCAAACATTTGAATTAAACAACAATTCCATGTGAATCCGATACCTCTGACGTTTAGACTTTCCACAGTAGAGTTTATGTCATTCTATCATTGATGAGAATGTGTCAGAGGGCAACCGAACTGACATAATATACCTTAAGTACCACCGCATATGTTCAGTTGGTCGGATTACCAGAATATAGTTCATTTCCCCCCACTTCTGATGTTCCCAGAATCTCTATGTTAACCAAGGGGTTTTCTTATGTCACATCAGTTATAGTAGGGAGAGGGAAAAAGGGGGAAAGAGGTATTTATGACTGTCATAAACCTACCCCCAGGCCAACGTCATGACACAAGGGTACTACACAAGGGTTAAGACATGGGCTCGAATCTAGGATGTGCCTTTAGATTTAAAGAAAATTAACTACTAAGGAAGATCTTTTTCACTTCTCTCATTGATTTCTAAAACCCCAAACCCCAACCTAGTTTACTAAATTCACTCTGGCTATCTACTCTGATTCCAGAGAAAGCTTGTCTGAATGTGCCAGAGCGCAGAATAACTGAGGAATTTACGAACGTGCAACACCCGTTGAATATGACCAGTGTCAGTCAACGTCGGCAAAAAAGGTAATTCAATTGTTGCCAGCAACACAGTTACAGTGGTTCCCAAACTTTTTATAGTCCCGTAGCCCTTCAAACATTCAACCTCCAGCTGCGTACCCCCTCTAGCACCAGGGTCAGTGCATTCTCAAATGTTGTTTTTTGCCATCATTGTAAGCCTGCCACACACACACTATACGATACGTTTATTAAACATAAGAACAAGTGCGAGTTTGTCACAGCCCGGCTCGTGGGAAGTGACAAAGAGCTCTAATAGGACCAGGGCACAAATAATAACACTAATCAATAATTTTGCTCTTTACTTCTAAAGAAAGACATCTTACATATCAAACCTTATTTGTTCATCAAAAACTGTGAATAACTCACCACAGGTTAATGAGAAGGGTGTGCTTGAAAAGATGCACATAACTCTGCAATGTTGGGTTGTATTGGAGAGAGTCTCAGTCTTTTTCCATACACAGTCTGTGACTGTATTTAGTTTTCATGCTAGTGAGGGCCGAGAATCCACTCTCACATAGGTACGTGGTTGCGAAGGGCATCAGTGTCTTAACAGCGCGATTTGCCAAGGCAGGATTTTCTGAGCGCAGTGGCTTCTGATTAAATACAATTTTCACAGAACCGCTTGTTGCAATTTCGATGAGACTCTCTTGTTCATATATCGGTAAGTGGACTGTAGGCAGGGCATGAAAGGGATAACAAATCCAGTTGTTTGTCATCCGTTTCAGGAAAGTACCTGCGTAATTGCACACCCAACTCACTCAGGTGCTTCGCTATATCACATTTGATATCGTCCGTAAGCTTGAGTTCATTTACACACAAAAAAAACATACAATGATGGAAAGACCTGTGTGTTGTCCTTGTTAATGCAAACAGAGAAGAGCTCTTCTTAATCATAGCCTCAATTTTGTCCCACACATTGAATATAGTTGCGGAGAGTCCCTGTAATCCTAGATTCAGATCATTCAGGCGAGAAAAAACATCACCCAGATAGGCCAGTCGTGTGAGAAACTCGTCATCATGCAAGCGGTCAGACAAGTGAAAATTGTGGTCAGTAAAGAAAACTTTAAGCTCATCTCTCAATTTAAAAAAAAAACGTGTCAATAATTTGCTTGATAACCAGCGCACTTCTATATGTTGTAAAAGCGTTACATGGTCGCTGCCCATATCTTTGCATAGCACAGAAAATACATGAAAGTTCAGGGGCCTTGCTTTAACAAAGTTAACCATTTTCACTGTAGTGTCCAAAACGTCTTTCAAGCTGTCAGGCATTCCCTTGGCAGCAAGAGCCTCTCGGTGGATGCTGCAGTGTACCCAAGTGGCATCGTGAGAAACTGCTTGCACATGCATTACCATTCAACTATGTCTCCCTGTCATGGTTTTTGCGCCATCAGTACAGATACCAACACATCTTGACCACCAAAGTCCATTTGGTCACAAAGCTGTCCAGTACTTTAAAAATATCCTCTCCTGTTGTCCTGGTTTCCTGAAGCGGATGTCTTCCTTAATTGAAACGGACATATAACCAGGATCTGTGCCAGGCCCGCCACGTCTGTTGACTCATCCAGCCGTAATGCATAGATTTCACTGGCTTGTATGCGAAGCAGTAATTGTTTCAAAACATCTCTTGTCATGTCACTGATGCATCGTGAAACAGTGTTGTTTGATGAAGGCATTGTCTGTATAGTTTTGGGGGCCTTTCGCCCCCCAGTATTGTCCCAGCCATATCTGCGGCAGCAGGAAGAATGAAGTCCTCCACAATAGTATGGGGCTAGCCTGTCCTAGCCAATCGGTAGCTCACCATATAAGACGCTTCTAGCCCCTTCTCAATGGTATCTGTTGCTTTTATACATGTCTTACTACTCGAAAGTCGTCTTAATTCTTGATCAAAAAACTCCCGTGGCTTATGTCTGCACAAGAGTGAAGGTTTCATAGAGTTGTGAGATAGTACTTTTGCACATATAAACACACTGTGGCTGAGGAAAGGCACTACTCCCAATATACACTACCGTTCAAAAGTTTGGGGTCACTTAGAAGTGTCCTTGTTTTCCATGAAAACAAACATGAAATGAGTTGCAAAATGAATAGGAAATATAGTCAAGATGTTGATAAGGTTATAAATAATGATTTTTAATTGAAATAATAATTGTGTCCTTCAAACTTTGCTTTCGTCAAAGAATCCTCCATTTGCAGCAATTACAGCCTTGCAGACCTTTGGCATTCTAGTTGTCAATTTGTAGAGGTAATCTGATGAGATTTCACCACATGCTTCCTGAAGCACCTCCCACAAGTTTGATTGGCTTGATGGGCACTTCTTACGTACCATACGGTCAAGCTGTTCCCACAACAGCTCAATAGGGTTGAGATCCAGTGACTGTGCTGGCCACTCCATTATAGACAGAATACCAGCTGACTGCCTTTTCCCTAAATAGATCTTGCATAGTTTGGAGCTGTGCTTTGGGTCATTGTCCTGTTGTATGAGGAAATTGGCTTTAATTAAGCGCTGTCCACAGGGTATGGCATGGCGTTGCAAAATGGAGTGATAGCCTTCCTTCTTCAAGATCCCTTTTACCCTGTACGAATCTCCCACTTTACCACTACCAAAGCACCCCCAGACCATCACATTGCCTCCACCACGCTTGACAGATGGCGTCAAGCACTCCTCCAGCATCTTTCCATTTTTTCTGCGTCTCACGAATATTCTTCTTTGTGATCCGAACACCTCAAACTTAGATTTGTCTGTCCATAACACTTTTTTCCAATCTTCCTCTGTCCAGTGTCTGTTCTTTTGCCCATCTTTTCTTTCTATTGGCCAGTCTGAGATATGGCTTTTTTTGTTGCACCTCTGCCTAGAAGGCCAGCATCCCGGAGTCACCTCTTCACTGTTGACGTTGAGACTGGTGTTTTGCGGGTACTATTTAATGAAGCTGCCAGTTGAGGACTTGTGTTGCATCTGTTTCTCAAACTAGACACTCTAATGTACTTGTCCTCTTGCTCAGTTGTGCACCGGGGCCTCCCACTCCTCTTTCTAGTCTGGTTAGAGACAGTTTGCACTGTTCTGTGAAAGGAGTAGTACACAGCGTTGTACGAGATCTTCAGTTTCTTGGCAATTTCTCACATGGAATAGCCTTTATTTCTCAGAACAAGAATAGACTGACGAGTTTCAGAAAAAAGTTATTTGTTTCTGGACATTTTGAGCCTGTAATCGAACACACAAATGAAGATGCTCCAGATACTCAACCAGCCTAAGGCAAGTTTTATTGCTTCTTTAATCAGAACAACAGTTTTCTGCTGTGCTAACATAATTGCAAAGGGGTTTTCTAATGATCAATTAGCCTTTTAAAATTATAAACTTGGATTAGCTAACACAACGTTTTTACTGGGAAGGAACACCTTTATGTTCAAGACCGCTCTAACCTTCAAACTCTGGCATCATTACATTATCACCACAAGATGGCAGTGTTGTTCAGCTTCTCAAGAGAGCTCAAGCAGAACATTCAATGAACTCCTTTCTCCAGCAATAACATTCATTAATTACATTCATTTGAAAATAATAAGGTTAGGCTATAATACATTTTCTATAAAAATCAAACATCAAAATGACCAGTGCAATCATGTACAGGCTACACTTTATTTTCTTATAAATGAGACAAAATATTGAAATAGTCATAAAAAAATTCCACCTAAGTCAGAAAATTCTCAGCCTTAACCTTTGAACTTAGAAACTGCCTCACAACCTTTCTCCCAGAAATTGAGTTATAACACAATAACAGAAAAGTTAGAAATGTAGACTTTTTGTGCACTCAGCCGCAGATGGGGACTGTCCTGTGTTGTTAACAGGTTTGTCCAAAGGCCTCTTTCACACCCAGATCACATCTCATTCCTGCCCTGCCAGCGCCCCCTTACAACAACTCTGGCCTTTTCCTGGCTCTCTGGATCGACCAGATCCGCGCAAACCCAGCACACCCGAATCAATTCTCAGAAGACAGTCAGGCCCTGGCTATAAATCTGCATTTTCACATTAGGATTTTTTTGTGGGGGCAGGAGAATTGACAAGGAGTCAACTTGATTTAACTCTGATCGCTGATATTACTAGAATTTTTACATGGCAAACAATGAAAAATATTTTTCATGCCATAAGAGGTTCAAATTAAGCACTGATTCAAATGCATAAAATAAGCGCTGAACATAATTTTACCATAGTTGCAAAAAACATCTAAACACATTCTTACCTGTATGACTGTCATATAAAGTCCCATAAACTAGTCTATGTCTACTGTGACCAGACACAATATGGGAGTGACAGATGTGAGGTTGGGAAAGTGAAACTTAAGGAAATGGAAACATCTATTGAAATGATGCTAGCCTCACTCAGCCAGTCCCATGACTTCTGAAACTCTTCACTAAGAAAGACATCACATCCCAGACAGAGCACACCATGGGCGTCCAGGGATTGACCAGCTTCATGGAGGAGAATGGAAACATTTTAAAAGATGTTCACCTCAGAAACAGCAAGCTGATCATAGATGGTAGTAATCTGTTCAATTTGCTTTATTTTAACTCACGTTTGGATCAGAGTCATGGAGGGGATTATGATGCTTTTGAGGACCAGGTCTGCAAGTTCTTTAAGGCTCTGAGAGACTGCGACATTGACCCTTTTGTGATTGTAGATGGGGGCTCCGACTACACCGACAAGAAGTTTGAAACTCTCAAAAACCGAGCTCAATCAAGGATCAAGACTGCCAACGACTTGTCCATGGGGCTTCATGGGAGCGGTGGTGTACTACCAACCCTCATCAAACATGTCTTCAAACAGATCCTCATCAGCCTGAATGTGCAGTTCGCAAAGTGCATTTGTGAGGCAGACCAAGAAATAGCTTCCCTGGCTCGAAGTTGGAACTGTCCAGTGCTGTCCAATGACAGTGACTTTTATATCTTTGACATCCAGGCAGGATTTCTGCCCACATCCCATTTTCACTGGCAGAAAGTGTCTATGGACCGCAGGAGCTCACAAAGACACATCCCCTGCAAGCACTACACCACAACAAGCTTCTGCAGACACTTCAACATCAACAGAGAGGTTCTCCCAGTCTTTGCCTCCGTGGCAGGAAATGACTACGTCAAGTTGCATAACATGGGTGTTTCCCTCAGGTGGGAAGAATACTCGTCAATTGTTGGAAGGTTTGCCCGCTTCGACGGCTTGCTGAATTGGCTGACCCACTTCCAGGGGCAGGAGGAGGCCTTGGACTCCGTGCTCAGGCTCATCAGTCATAGTAACAACAGACAGAAAACGGATGCTGCCCTCCAGGGCCTCTCCCTGGGCATAGAAGAGTACCATCTTCCCCCTAGTTGCCTGGAGCGGTTCTTCAATGATGGAGTGGGACCAGGCCTCGGCCGTCTCCCAGAGCCTCTGAGGGTCCTTCCAGACTGGACCCTGCTGCCGTTGATGAAAGGTAGACTTCCCTCCTGCATGGTAGACGTGCTGCTGCTGGGGAGGGTGATGCACGGTGCCCAGGTGGAAGATCCCCGCTTGCCATGTGGGAACAACACCTCTCGACCAGTACGACAGGTACTCTACGGGCTGCTGCTGAGTGGGAGGAGGGCAGACCACAGCAGTCAGAGACCCCCAGTGGATGACGTGGAGGAGTATTACAGGGAAGGCAAGAGCCTGACCAGCTGCATGGTTGAAGCCGTCCTGCCCAAGGCTGCAGAACAGATGCAGCTAGACACTCTGGATCAGGTATGTACACGTGTATGATATATTATACAGTATATTAAAACATACTACTGTTGATTCTCAAATTGATTCTCATTCTCTGTTCCTTAGGCTCCAAGGTCAGTACAGCTTGAGGTGTTTTTGGAGACCCTTGGTGTGTCCCAGTCCACTTTGAGCGGTGTCCCCCCTCATCTGCGTCTTCCTGTGGCTGTCACCTGCTACTGGCTGAGGCACGCCCATCCCCCCCCAGAACTGCCTGTCCTGCAGGCCCTGCTACTAGGATTGGTGTACGGAGAGCTCTGCAGACAGAGAAAGAGCCAAAGAGGTATGACCCAGAGCATGAACGAGAAAACACACCATTTAGAACTGATGAATATTGAAGTGTAGCCACTGACTCCTCCCTTTTTTGTGTAACAGGGTTTATGGAGGGGCCAGTGTTGGAGAGGCTGAGAGGGCTGATTCAGAGAGGTAGAAGGAGCCTAGACCTGGGTGTGGCCCACGCCTACAGCCAGTGGCAGTGCTGCCTGAAAGAAAGCCTTGACCTGAACCAACTGCTGTGCTTCCCTCTAGCCGAGCCTCAGTGTGCCTGGTAAGGTGTCCCTTCCTAAATCAACCCTAACCTCTAGACCAGTGTTATTCATTCACATTGTATTTTAGCCCGGCAGAAACAGAGCTAATTCAACGATCTTTTGTTTCCCGTGTGGTGTCTAGGCTGTACAAGGGCACTCTGGTGCACCAGCTTGTGACCAAACTGAGAGGGGGGTTAACCCCGGATTCTCTCCTGATTGGAGGCCCTTGCTCTGGGCAGCTGTATAGGGCCATGCTGGGAGCCATACTCAACTCCCATGATGCTGCTGTCATCCCCTTGGTGTCTGGGCAGCAGAGGGCCACACCTCCATCCTTGACACAGCCACTGGACGACCTGACGGCCCATCTACACATTCTGGCTCTGGAATATGATGATGATGATGGTGCTGGAGGTGGGAGCAAGGCCAAGTCAGAGGACGATCTGGGTTGGACTTTGGTCTCAGTGCGGACCCGGCACAAGAGCAAGGACAGATTCAACCGAGCTAGGAATCCAGAATTCTCCCGGAAGCAGGAGCGGATCGGCTGGGAATAGAGAGGGACCATTATATAACTGTTTAGTTATAGAGACTTTCTGCTCAACTCTTTAATCTTTCTATTGTTCTTATGTGTACCTTTTATGACTTAATTTACATTTTATTAGCATGAAGTATAATATAAGTTATGATAAGTTTCACTTTGTTTTATTTTGGTCTTTGAAAATAGCTATTTAAATCCCATGTATTGTTACTATGACATTACTGCTGCTCTGGAAATATTTTGTCATAATTTTATCAATAAAATGAAAAATAACATTTAAACCAGCTGTTCTTGAGAATTATTGGTTATACACACTAAAGTCTCTCTCTGCTTTGGTAGTATATTTTATATGGAAATCTTAAACTGAACAAATCTTAGATATTGTAGTTTTTACCTTATTCTTAGCAAAATTGCGTTACGTAAGTGACGCTGAAAATGTATGACACTCAAATCAGTTAGCAGACACTTAAAATAATTACAAAACATGTAGGTAAAACTTTAATTTAAGGGTCCATAATAAACCATTGATAAGGCATTTACAAACAGTTTGTGTGGTGTTCAGCAGTGCAGCTCTCTAGGCCCTCTACTCTTTCCTATGATCTTTTTACTTCTTATGGATCAGTGGGACGCTAGCGTAAATTACTATAAATATTTAACTTTCATGAAATCACAAGTGCAATACATCAAAATAAAGCTTAACTTGTTGTTAATCCAATCGCAGTGTCAGATTTCAAAAAGGCTTTGCGGTGAAAGCAAACCATGCGATTATCTGAGGACAGCGCTCAGCACACAAAACATTACAAACAGTTAGCAGCCAAGTAGATTAGTCACGAAAGTCAGAAATAGCAATAAAATTAATCACTTACTGTAGTAACCTGGTATATTTATGTTTACCAATAGATGGCAGTATTGACTCAAGACGGGGGTTTGCTTCCCGCTATCCGTAGCTATTTCCTATGTCTGCCTATATAACTATGATTAAGAAAGCTTCAGGTAGCTTAAGCCAGGTGCATTAGAGAATGTAATTCTAAGTTACAATTAAATACTAAACCGTACTTAAGTCTCATGAGTCATAACTCTAAGAAGCATTTAAGGATACTACACTTACCTTTGATCTTCGTATGGTTGCACTCACAAGACTCCCAGTTACACAATAAATGTTTGTTTTGTTCGATAAAGTCCCTCTTTATATCCAAAAACCTCCATTTTGTTAGCGCGTTTTGTTCAGTAATGCAATGGCTCAAATGTGGTCACAAGAGGCAGACAAGAATTCCAAATAGTATCCTAAACGTTCGTAGAAACATGTCAAACGATGTTTATAATCAAGCCTCAGGTTGTTTTTAGCCTAAATAATCGATAATAGTTCATCCGGGCATTTGCGTCGTCAATATAAAAGAAAAACAACGAAAGGCGCGCTCTCGGGATTGCGCACCAAACAGGTTGGGGACTTTCCACTGGCCTCTCATTGAAAATGCTAATTTTCCCTCATTCTTCAGAATAAAGGCCTGAAACAATGTCTAAAGACTGTTCACAGCTAGTGGAAGCCATAGGGAACGGAATCTGAGTCCTATCCCTTTAAATGGTGGATAGGCTTTCAATGGAAAAACACTCATTTCAAAATAATAGCACTTCCTGGATTGACTTTCCTCAGGTTTTCGCCCGGCATTTAAGTTATGTTATACTCACAGACATTATTTTAACAGTTTTTAAAACTATAGAGTGTTTTCTATCCAAATCCACCAATTATATGCATATCCTAGCTTCTGGGCCTGAGTAGCAGGCAGTTTACTTTGGGCACGCTTTTCATTCAAAATTTCGAATGCTGCCCCCTATCCCCAAAAAGTTAAACAAAGCATGTGTGTCCATTTATACCGATGATTCAACCAAAGCTGAACTAGCTGTTATTGGCAGAGAGGTTTGGAACTCTTTCTTATTCGTCTATTAACTAATTTACTGTCTGGTGATGTCACTCCATCACACCAAAAGAGGCTGAAATTCCAGGCGGTCTTTTCAAACACTAAAAGAGCATTATCATCCTTTTTCCAATTTCACAGTATTATTCCAACCTGGAAATATATACAAAACACAGGGAATCTAGTTTTTGACTGAACTGGGACTTTAATAGAACCAAAGTCTCATGGGGCTTTGGGGACTTAAATGCCGCTTGTTCCCTATGACGATTTCTAAGTATTTTAGTGTCTCTCTGGGTAGAAATGTGAACTGTTATTCTTACACAATCTTTCTCTATATTATTTATCCTTTAATTATTGTCTCTGTGCTGAGCTATTTTAGGCTGTTCTGTAGCACTAGCCCCAAGTCAAATGATGCTGCCTTATCACAGGTCATTATAGCAGGATTGGGGCCAATTCCATTTCAATTCATTCAGGAAGTAAATTCCAATTCACAATTTATTCTCATTGAAAAGCATTGAGAACATTGTTAATTGGAATGGGAATTTCAGTTGACTTCCTGGATTTCCTGAATTGAAATTAAATTGAGCACAACCCTGATATATAGTGTTTTTTATTTTAATTTTATTTCACCTTTATTTAACCAGGTAGGCCAGTTGAGAACAAGTTCTCATTTACATTTACGACCTGGCCAAGATAAAGCAAAGCAGTGCGACAGAAACAACAACACAGAATTACATGGAATAAACAAGCTTACAGTCAATAACACAATACATAATCATTACAGGATCACACTTACCTGCTGTCAGAGTGGCACCTGCTGATCTGAGAATGTTAAGAGAAAAGTATGTAATATTGTTAATATTAAATTGATTATATTGCCACTTCAACTGTAGTGGTCCAAATTGGCAATGAGATACAGAGTACGTATGTCCTATAACTTTAAATGTAGCGGTCCAATAATACATTGGTGTATGGTTACTTTAATAATGCATATTCCAGTTATCATTCTTAACAAAGCTTCATGGTGAAATGACTCATTTGCTGTAGCTATAACCCTCGGTACACATCGCATGCCATCCCAATGGACAGCAGTACATTCCACTGTGCAGTATCAGCCATAAGCCTATCAAATTCAAGAATCAGCCAGCATAGTGTCTCTTGCTGATCTGTGTTTTTAAACAGATGATTTAGGTGCCATGCAAGCCTAGATACAATGTATTGTAATGACAAAGCGTTGTATGCTTGTAAGAATGATGCACAAAATGATCAATACAAATGATTGTGCTATTTAAGCCGACTTCACCGTTTGTACTGATGACTGAGTAATGTTTCAACGGTTTTAGACTCATCGTTTAGGTTGGACTGCTTTACCAATGAAAATGGTTGGCTACTGGCAGCTCAATGCAGTGTGAAGAAAACAAGCTGAGCCACAGTTTTAATTGTTTTACAGGACAATATTATTGTCACGTGTTTTTGTTTTGTGTATCAGAGGAATTATTTTGGGGCTGTTATTATCAAGGATATTCAATTGTTATTATTTTGTTTTTTGTCACTGAAAACATCATTGATGTGTCCCATGAAACTTGAAATAAATGTATCATCATTCATTCTGTTCCAGTTCTTAATATTGTTCTATAGAAACGGTTATTTTACACAAAATGTAGCCGTTTTATTGTCCATAGTGTTTTCTGCTTTAGTTAAGCTTTAAGTGAGCATATGGAGCGTACTATTGGTAATAACAAGCAATGTCCTTCCTTATTTCCTTTAGGGGGTAGTTTATGAAGTGTGAAGCAGTCCATTTTAGCGAGTGTATTCTTCATTAGATAATGGTTAATCATTGTCCGATTTCTTATCAGATTTTTTATAGAACTTTAGAACTTTTATACACTGTATGTAAGGCTTTTATGTTCCTCATCACATCTAATAGGATCACATCTCATCAGCATACAGTCATAGTTACTGGTAGGATTGTAGTTCCCCTTGATTCAATTGGCTATGTTGTTTTGGCTATTTAAAGTCCCATGAACTATTACATGCCTTCTGTGACAAGAGACAATATGGGAGTGACAGATATGAGGTAAGGAAAGTGAAACTCATTCATTGTAATGATGCTAGCCTCACTCAGTCAGTCCCATGACTTCTGAAACTCTTCACTAAGAAAGACATCACATCCCAGACAGAGCACACCATGGGCGTCCAGGGATTGACCAGCTTCATGGAGGAGAATGGAAACATTTTAAAAGATGTTCACCTCAGAAACAGCAAGCTGATCATAGATGGTAGTAATCTGTTCAATTTGCTTTATTTTGACTCAGGTTTGGATCAGAGTCATGGAGGGGATTATGATGCTTTTGAGGACCAGGTCTGCAAGTTCTTTAAGGCTCTGAGAGACTGCGACATTGACCCTTTTGTGATTGTAGATGGGGGCTCCGACTACACCGACAAGAAGTTTGAAACAAAAAAAACCCGAGCTCAATCAAGGATCAACAGTGCGAAAAGCTTGTCCATGGGGCTTCATGGGAGCGGTGGTGTACTACCAACCCTCATCAAACATGTCTTCAAACAGGTCCTCTCCAGCCTGAAGGTGCCGTTCGCACAGTGCATTTGTGAGGCAGACCAAGATATAGCCTCCCTGGCTCAAAGTTGGAACTGTCCAGTGCTGTCCAATGACAGTGACTTTTATATCTTTGACATCCAGGCAGGATTTCTGCCCACATCCCATTTTCACTGGCAGAAAGTGTCTGTGCACCGCGGGAGCTCTATAAGATACATTCCCTGCAAGCAGTACACCACAACAAGCTTCTGCCGACACTTCAACATCAACAGACAGGTTCTCCCAGTCTTCGCTGCCATGTTAGGAAATGACTACGTCAAGTTGCATAACATGGGTGTTTCCCTCAGGTGGGAAGAATACTCATCAATTGTTGGAAGGTTTGCCCGCTTCGACGGCTTGCTGAATTGGCTGACCCACTTCCAGGGGCAGGAGGAGGCCTTGGACTCCGTGCTCAGGCTCATCAGTCATAGTAACAACAGACAGAAAACGGATGCTGCCCTCCAGGGCCTCTCCCTGGGCATAGAAGAGTACCATCTTCCCCCTAGTTGCCTGGAGCGGTTCTTCAATGATGGAGTGGGACCAGGCCTCGGCCGTCTCCCAGAGCCTCTGAGGGTCCTTCCAGACTGGACCCTGCTGCCGTTGATGAAAGGTAGACTTCCCTCCTGCATGGTAGACGTGCTGCTGCTGGGGAGGGTGATGCACGGTGCCCAGGTGGAAGATCCCCGCTTGCCATGTGGGAACAACACCTCTCGACCAGTACGACAGGTACTCTACGGGCTGCTGCTGAGTGGGAGGAGAGCAGGTCACAGCAGTCAGAGACCCCCAGTGGATGACGTGGAGGAGTATTACAGGGAAGGCAAGAACCTGACCAGCAGCATGGTTGAAGCCGTCCTGCCCAGTGCTGCAGAACAGATGCAGCTAGACACTCTGCATCAGGTATGTTTTACATGTGCATGATATAGTATACTGAATATTCAAATATACTACTGTTGATTCTCAAATTGATTCACATTCTCTTGCTGTGTTCCTTAGGCTCCAATGTCAGTGCAGCTTAAGGTGTTTTTGGAGACCCTTGGTGTGTCCCAGTCCACTTTGAGCGGTGTCCCGCCTCATCTGCGTCTTCCTGTAGCTGTCACCTGCTACTGGCTGAGGCACGCCCATCCCCCTCCAGAACTGCCTGTCCTGCAGGCCCTGCTACTAGGATTGGTGTATGGAGAGCTCTGCAGACAGAGAAAGAGCCAAAGAGGTATGACCCAGAGCATGAACGAGAAAACACACCATTTAGAACTGATGAATATTGAACTGTGTGAAGTGCAGCCACTGACTCCTCCCTTTTTTGTGTAACAGGGTTTATGGAGGGGCCAGTGTTGGAGAGGCTGAGAGGGCTGATTCAGAGAGGTAGAAGGAGCCTAGACCTGGGTGTGGCCCACACCTACAGCCAGTGGCAGTGCTGCCTGAAAGAAAGCCTTCACCTCAACCAACTGCTGTGCCTCCCTCTAGCTGAGCCTCAGTGTGCCTGGTAAGGTGTCCCTTCCTAAATCAACCCTTGCCCCTAAACTTAGAGCAGTGTTATTCATTCACATTGTATTGTAGACCAGCAGAAACAGAGCTAATTCAACCATCTTTTGTTTCCCGGGTGGTGTCTAGGCTGTACAAGGGCACTCTGGTGCACCAGCTTGTGACCAAACTGAGAGGGGGGTTAACCCCGGATTCTCTCCTGATGGGAGGCCCTTGCTCTGGGCAGCTGTATAGGGCCATGCGGGGAGCCATACTCAACTCCCATGATGCTGCTGTCATCCCCTTGGTGTCTGGGCAGCAGAGGGCCACACCTCCATCCTTGACACAGCCACTGGACGACCTGACGGCCCATCTACACATTCTGGCTCTGGAAGAAGATGATGATGATGATGGTGCTGGAGGTGGGAGCAAGGCCAAGCCAGAGGACGATCTGGGTTGGACTTTAGTCTCAGTGCGGACTCGGCACAAGAGCAAGGACAGATTCAACCGAGCTAGGAATCCAGAATTCTCTCGGAAGCAGGGGCGGATCGGCTGGGAATAGAGAGGGACCATTATATAACTGTTTAGTTATAGAGACTTTCTGCTCAACTCTTTAATCTTTCTATTGTTCTTATGTGTATCTGTTATGACTTAATTGACATTGTTTTTAGCATGAACTACAATAGAAGTTATGATAAGTTTGACTTAGTTTTATTTGTGTTTTCTTTCTTTGCTGTCTGCTGTAAAGAGTATTTTGGTCTTTGAAAATAGCTCTATAAATCCCATGTATTGTTACTGTTACATTACTGCTGCTCTGGAAATATTTGATCATCAAAATGAAAAATAACATTTAAACCAGCTGTTCTTGAGAATGATTGTATAACGGCTCTCGTTTGTAGAAGGAAGAGTGGACTAAGGCGCAGCGTTGTAGGCGTACATCGTATTTTTATTGATGACACCAAAACAAAATAACGACAAATAATGAACGCGAACAGTTCTGTCAGGCACAGACACTAAACAGAAAACAGAAAAGATCCCACAAAACCCAAAGGGAAAATGACAAATTATATATGATCCCCAATCAGAGACAACGATAGACAGCTGCCTCTGATTGGGATCCACACTCGGCCAAAAACAAAGAAATAGAAAACATAGACTTTCCCACCCGAGTCACACCCTGACCTAACCAAACATAGAGAATAATAAGGATCTCTAAGGTCAGGGCGTGACAGATTGGGTATACACACTAAAGTCTATCTGCTTTGGCAGTATATTTTATATGAAATTCTTAAACTGAACAAATCTTAGATAGTAATTTTTACATCTCTGAGCAAAAATGCGTTACTTCATTGACGCTGAAAACGTATGAAACCTAAAATAATTATAAAACATGTACAGTACCATTTAAAAGTTTGGACACACCTACTCATGCAATGTTTTTATTTTATTTTGTTTTTAAATTTTCTACATTGTAGAATAGTGAAGACATCAAAACTATAAAATAACACATATGGAATCATGTAGTAACCAAAAAAAGTTTTAAACACATCAAAATATAATTTATATTTTAGATTCTTCAAAGTAGCCACCCTTTGCCTTGAAGACAGCTGCACACTCTGGAGAAAAGACTGACTGCATCACTTCTTGTTTTTATAAGAAACATTAATGTTTTGGAAATTCCAAATTGTTTGCACAGTCAACTTACACACAGCACTGACACACACACACTTACCCCACCAGACATGCCACCAGCAACACTTAATGGCACAACGCCTCTCCCCCATGTGACCTACTTGTTGTGTGTATGTACTGACATGTGTAATGTGCACACACACACTGTTAATGTTTTTAAATGCTTGTAAACTGTAAAGTATTTTGTCTGTAATGTATTTTTCGTTATGTGTCAGACCCCTGTAAGATTAGCTGTCGACATTGACGGGGCAGCAGGTAGCCTAGTGGTTAGAGTGTTGGGCCAGTTACCGAAAGATTGCTGGATTGAATCCCCGAGCTGACAAGGTAAAAACGTATCGTTCTGCCCCTGAACGAGGCAGTTAACCCACTGTTTAATGGTAGGGTGTCATTGTAAATAAGAATTTGTTCTCAACTGACTTGCCTAGTTAAATAAAGGTTACTTTTTTTTTTTAAATACAAAAAATGTCTTCTGTACTTGTGGTGGCCTTAACTTCATGTTGGTTTGCAATTATAAAATTGACAAAGTTCCAGTGAAATTATCTGCTTTTCATCGGCATGTTTTCTTGTCGACGTCCTTAATTTATAAGCATAATTTTTCTCCACACATATATTATATTGGGACATATTGTATAAAAATACTTCTTTTTTTTCAGAATATTGGTTCCCGAAATAATATCCTATTTGTGAGCCAACTTGTAAATGCAGAGTTTTTTAAAACTTAATTATAAGTGTAACGGATGTGAAATGGCTAGCTAGTTAGCGGGTACGCGCTAATAGCGTTTCAATCAGTTACGTCATTCGCTTTGAGACCCTGAAGTAGGGTTTCCCCTTGCTCTGCAAGGGCCGCGGCTTTTGTGGAGCGATGGGTAACGATGCTTCGTGGGTGTCAGTTGTTGATGTGTGCAGAGGGTCCCTGGTTCGCGCCCGTGTCGGGGCGAGGGGACGGTCTAAAGTTATACTGTTACATTGATGCTGTTGACCCGGATCACTGGTTGCTGCGGAAAAGGAGGAGGTTGAAAGGGGGGTGAGTGAGTGTAGGATGTGAAATGGCTAGCTAGTTAGCGGGTACGCGCTAATAGCGTTTCAATCAGTTACGTCACATGCTCTGAAACCTAGAAGTAGTGGTTCCCCTTGCTCTGCAAGGGCCGCGGCTTTTGTGGAGCGATGGGTAACGATGCTTCGTGGGCTGTTGGGTTGTTGATGTGTGCAGAGGGTCCCTGGTTCGCGCCCGTGTCGGGGCGAGGGGACGGTCTAAAGTTATACTGTTACATAAGGAATTCTTATCACTTTACAAGATCCCTGTAACACCTAAAGATTTTGCAATTGTTTTAGATGCCATTCCCTCAGGTGTTGCTTTATTATTCAGGAAAGTGTCAAGACCTGACCTTCAGAACCTACCTTCCGTTGACCCTGTTGACTCATCAGTAGGAAATAGTTTTATTTTAGTCCATTCAACAACAATAGAGCTATAAGAGCCTTGTTTCAACAGGATGTTGTATCTATACCTTTTACCTCATGCCTTATTGGAATGGTTTTATTGATAATGTCTGTTGGAAAAAAGTTTGGACGTTACCACACACGTACCTACTTATTAACAAAATTATGGAAGTTTAATTTAAAATTATTCATAAGTATTATCCTGCCAACCACTATATGAAGAAGTTAAAAAATAACATAAATTAAAATTGTACGTTTTGTAATGACCACTCACAAACAGTGTTGCATCTTTGTTTGGCATTGTATTCATGTAAGGAATCTGTGGCAAGACATCAGTAGATTAATCATTTTACACATTTATGAAGATTTTACACTATTATTGAGTGCTGCTTGGATTATTTACTTATGATACAAATAAGTTGAAATAATTTTATGTAATTCATTTCATTTTTCTTTTGGCCAAATTTCCTATTCAGAAATGTAAATTTACAAACAAAACACCACATTTTATTACCTTGCAAAAAGAAATTGAACTATATTTTAAGACAATGAAATACTCTGCCAACAAAAAAGCTGTTAAAATGATAAATGTGTGTATGTCCTTGTGTAATGTGATATTGTACCCCCTAGCCCCGCCCCTAGCCCCGCCCCTAGCCCAAATGTCCTTTGTATATTCTTTATATGTACTTGTCTTCCCCATCGACTTTTTGTATTGATTTGTTGTTAATATATATCGAAGGAGTGCCTGCATATGCGCAGTTCGGCGCCAGACGAGCTTCTTTTCAATCTATGGTATAATGGCGTTCGCAACAATCGGATGTGCATTCTGCCATCTACTGTGCGGGAGGATAATAAGGATCCCCAAAATATTTTTTGGGGGGTAAAAATAAATAAAATATCATACAAACTATCAACAACAAAAAATACTGCACAAAAACAACCTGCTTTTCTGTAAAAACTCATTCTAATCAGGTCCCTACACAGGCTCAGATTACCAATTTTTTTGTATTACATTCATACAGAATTTCTATAAGAATATAAATGTGAGAACACTACTGGTCAAAAGTTTAAGAACACCTACTCATTCAAGGGTTTTTCTTTATTTTTACTATTTTCTACATTATATAATTAAAGTGAAGACATCAAAACTATGAACTAACACATATGGAATCATGTATTAACCAAAAAGTGTTAAACATATCAAAATATATTTTAGATTCTTCAAAGTAGCCACCCTTTGCCTTGAAGACAGCTTTGCACACTCTTGGCATTCTCTCAACCAGCTTCATGAGGTAGTCACCTGGAATGCATTTCAATTAACAGGTGTGCCTTCTTAAAAGTTAATTTGTTGAATTTCTTTCCTTTTTAATGTGTTTGAGCCAATCAGTTGTGTTGTGACAAGGTAGGGGTGATATACAGAAGATGGCCCTATTTGGTAAAAGACCCCTAATTTGGCAGCAGCTACTCTTCAAATCAAATCAAATTGTATTTGTCACATGTACCGAATACAACAGGTGTACAGTGAAATGCTTACTTACAAGTCCTTAACCAACAATGCAGTTAAGAAAAATACCTAAAAAATTAAGAAATAAAAGTTACAAATAATTAAAGAGCAGCAGTAAAATAACAATAGCGAGTCAATGTGTACAGTACAGAGTCAATGTGCAGGGGCACCGGTTAGTCAAGGTAATTCAGGTAATATGTACATGTAGGTAGAGTTATTGAAGTGACTATGCATAGATAATAACAGAGTAGCAGTGTAACCGGTGTGAAATGGTTAGCTAGTTAGCGGGGTGCGCGCTAATAGCGTTTCAATTGGTGACTTCACTCGCTCTGAGACCTTGAAGTAGTTGTTCCCCTTGCTCTGCAAGGGCCGCGGCTTTTGTGGAGCGATGGGTAACGATGCTTCGTGGGTGTCAGTTGTCGATGTGTGCAGAGGGTCCCTGGTTCGAGGCAAGGTACGGAAAGCTATACTGTTACAGCAGCAGCGTAAAAGACGGGGGGGTGCAATACAAATAGACTAGGGTAGCCATTTGATTAGATGTTCAGGAGTCTTATGGCTTGGGGGAAGAAGCTGTTTAGAAGATTCTTAGACCTAGACTTGGCGCTCCAGTACCACTTGCCGTGCGATAGCAGAGAGAACAGTCTATGACTAGGGTGGCTGGAGTCTTTGACAATTTTTAGGGCCTTCCTCTGACACCACCTGGTATAGAGGTCCTGGATGGCAGGAAGCTTAGCCCCGGTGATGTACTGGGCCTTACGCACTACCCTCTGTAGTGCCTTGCGGTCGGAGACCGAGCAGTTGCCATACCAGGCAGTGAAGCAACCAGGCAGTGATGCAACCAGTCAGGATGCTCTCGATGGTGCAGCTGTACCTTTTGAGGATCTGAGGACCCATGCCAAATCTTTTCAGTCTCCTGAGGGGGAATAGGCTTTGTCGTGCCCTCTTCACGACTGTCTTAGTGTGCTTGGACCATGTTAGTTTGTTGGGGATGTGGACGCCAAGGAACTTGAAGTTCTCAACCTGCTCCACTACAGCCCCGTCTTCCTGGGGTCCAGCAAAATTGAGGCAGTTATACAATTTTAAAAACATTACAATACATTCACAAAAGATTTCACAACACATTAAGTGTGTTCCCTCGTGCCCCTACTCCACCACATATCTGCAACACAAAATCCCTAATTGGTAACCTACATTCGAAAACGAAACCTACCAATGTGACGTAGCCTAATGACGCTCTAGCTGAGAAACACAAACGGTGTGTCTGGCACACGTGATCACTTATGGCATCTTTGGCAAGTGTCCCTTATTATTTGCTAACGAAACCTGCTGCAATATAGATAACCCGAGGAAATTGCTCTAGCAAACCACAAAAACATATATTTTCTCTGAGACAACTTATTATACTTCAGACACTTCCACCCTACTAATGTGGTTATGTCAAAGGTGGTTTAGTATGGTTTTAGAAACTCTGTTGTTATTTACAGGCAGTCGTGTTTTAAAAAGTAAAGCGATTGCATATATTTAACTACTACAACTCCCAGAATGTACCAGGGCTCTTTAATGCTTTTTGCAGCAGCGGCGAACGTCATACGATCAGAGCCCTTTGCGACATACGGATGTCCTATGTTTTCGGGTAAGACATAAACTGTTTCTTTGACTGTGTTAAACGGGCTGATAAGAACACACGCGATGCTTACGACTGGGTTTTTGTAAATACGTGAGTTTTATAACGAAGTTAATCTTAATTAGATAGCATATGGCTCTTCATGGCTGACACACCACCTACCTAAAAGTATCTAGTTACAGCCAGAGTTTGCCAAGTAAGGTTAGGCTACATCAACTCTACGGAGTTGAGCGACGTTTTTTAAACGGATCTCAGTTTTTTAAATGAAACTCCGTCTCCTTCGAGTCGCTATGCAGTCGATACTTCATTAAACCCTTATCGTGTACCTATGTTTGTCCTCTGTTGTTGGGTGCGTTTTTTGTTTGCTGAAATCCAAACCTTTTTTATTAAACGGTAATCAAATACAACCACATACTGTTTCCTCATTGTTTTTGCTCTAAAATATTAACTCGGCGCGAATGCACATGTGCCAATTGAATCTCAACGAAACAGTCAGTGGTTGTATTTTATTAAGGAGGTACTTGGCCAGCTACAGCCAGAGTATTTAGCTAGAGAATTAAGGGATATGGCAGCAAGATTATTATGTAAAAGTCTGAGGCTACTGTACGCTAGTTCTAATACCGTGTTGATCAAATATTCTGTACGTGTGTCTCTGTCTGTCTACAAAGATGAGGTACAGGTGACATGGAAAACTACAGTAAGGCGTGGACGGTGGAACAGCCCTGCCCCTGCCCATTCCCTGGCCTCTCCAGCGACACCAATGAGGTTAGAGTGAAGGATGGCAGCAAGATCCGCAATCTCATGCGCTACGCCCTGAGCTGCATGGAGGTCAAGCCCAGGGCGCTGGAAGGCGAGGGGGGGCATCCTAAGAGTGAAGAAGGGGGTAGCACCACCGAGGTCCAGGAAACACCAAGCTCCCAGGCACCGGAAAAGATGCCTAGCCGGCAGATAGTATTCACTGGGACGGGGAAGGGGGTCTCCAAGGCCATCACCTGTGTGGAGATCCTGAAGCGCCGTGTGAAAGGCTTGTACCAGCAGACCAGGCTGCTCTTCAGCACTGTCCTGGAGGTGTGGGAACCCCTGGAGCCCGCGGCAGGCCTGGACAGCCTCAACGTTAGTAGGAACATACCCGCTATCTGGGTACTGCTCTCCAGAGACCCCCTGGATGCCAGCCTGCCTGGATACCAGGCTCCAGGGAACTTTGATGCCCTGTGGGCACAGGCTGCCAAAGAGGATGCAGGGGTGGCTGGTGGACAGAGGCATGGGGGCAGGAGGAAGAGGGGAGGTGGTGGTGGCAGGGGTAAGGGACCAGGAGGCCCTGTCAGACAGACTGGTCGATCCAGAGAGCCAGGAAAAGGCCAGAGTCGTGGTAAGGGGGCGCTGGCAGGGCAGGAATGAGATGTGATCTGTGTGTGGAAGAGGCCTTTGGACCAACCTGTTAACATCACAAGACACTCCCCCATCGGCCGATGAGTGCACAAAATATCAACCTTTCCAACTTTTCCGTTATTGTGTTAGGACTCACTTTTTGGGAGAGAGGATGTGAGGGAGTGCCTAAGTTCATAGGTCAAGCCTGAGAATCTTCTGACTTGGGTGGAAATGTTTTTATGACAGATACTTTTTTTTGTGCTCTTATATTTAAGTTCACTATTTTGTCTCATAAGTAAATAAAGTGTAGCCTGTACATGATTGCACTGGTCATTTTGATGTTTGATTTTTATAGAAAATGTATTATAGCTTGTTCTGCAACTACATGCAGAACAATAATACTTATTATTTTCAAATGAATGTACCGGTAATTAATGAATGTTATTGCTGGAGAAAGGAGTTAATTGAATGTTCTGCTTGAGCTCTCTTGAGAAGCTGAACAACACTGCCATCTTGTGGTGATAATGTAATGATGCCAGAGTTTGAAGGTTAGAGCAGTCTTGAAAATAAACGGGTTCCTTCCCTGTAAAAACATCAGCTGTCAATCACAGACCATTTCTCTAACCTATACGTCTGATTGTGGAGCTATATTTCTTCATAAGCCACAGGGGAATAACCTACATGTAAATGTCAAAATATTGAAAAGTTATATTAAAAGTTAACTCCCTTCCAGAATAAAACCAGAGCATAGCAATCAGTGAATGTGTGCAGTGGGATAAGAGTGGCAGATGTAGGTAACCTAGTCAGTCACTGCCAGCACCTTATCCCTTTATCCTCTTCAGTGGATTCTCTTGAGGGAGCAGCCGCGGTGTGTGGCCTGGCTGGAACAGATGAGGATTAAGGGGTCTTAACTAGGACCTGACTCCATTACAGGAGGTGTGCTCGTCAGAAGGAGAAATACACCGTGGAGGGGAGACTGGGAAGTGACAGGGACAAAAGAAAGGATGAGTGGCGGTGGACGGGCAAGCTCAGGACAGATCCTGGTTCTCTCGTGGTTGGTCGTTGTTCCTTCTCTGTCTCAGGTTCGCCACTCTCTGCCCGTCTTGTGGATCATGCCACAGACAGACAACCTAGGGCGGGGAAACCTTACGGCGTCCGTATTGCCGGCTGTCCAGCTCGCTCTAGACGACCTGAGCAGGCAGCAGACTCTAAGAAACTATGAGATCAATTTTCACTTCATAGATTCAGAGGTAACTTTAGCTGGTGTGTTAGTGGACTGGTGTTTTTGGACCAACAAGCCTCTGTTAGTGGGGTGTACATTTTGTATGTGGAGAACAAGGTTAAAAGTAGTGCATTTTAATGCAAAAAAGCACATGTAAGCTGTTCAGTGCATTTGGAATCATAATGATGATGAATGGAGTGGGACAGTTCACTCTTCGTTTTCTCTTTGTCTTTTAGTGTAATATTGCCAAAGGACTTAAAGCCTTCTATGATGCCATATGCTTTGGGCCAAAATACTTAATGATCTTTGGAGGTGTGTGTCCATCAGTCACATCCGTCATTGCTGAATCACTACAGAGGTGGAGCCTTGTACAGGTATCTTTTTTACATCACACTGTATTGTAGGCACTGAGCAACCATTTTACATCACACTGTATTGTAGGCACCGAGCAACTGTTTTACATCACATTGTATTGTAGGCACTGAGCAACCATTTCACATCACACTATTGTAGGCACCGAGCAACCGTTTTACATCACACTGTATTGTAGGCACCGAGCAACCGTTTTACATCACACTGTATTGTAGGCACCGAGCAACCGTTTTACATCGCACTGTATTGTAGGCACTGAGCAACCATTTTACATCGCACTGTATTGTAGGCACCGAGCAACCATTTTACATCGCACCAAGCAACCATTTTACATCACACTGTATTGAAGGCAATGAGCAACCATTTTACATCACACTGTATTGTAGGCACCGAGCAACCATTTTACATCGCACTGTATTGTAGGCACTGAGCAACCATTTTACATCGCACCAAGCAACCATTTTACATCACACTGTATTGTAGGCACTGAGCAACCATTTTACATCGCACTGTATTGTAGGCACCAAGCAACCATTTTACATCACACTGTATTGTAGGCACCAAGCAACCATTTTACATCGCACTGTATTGTAGGCACCAAGCAACCATTTTACATCACACTGTATTGTAGGCACCAAGCAACCATTTTACATCGCACTGTATTGTAGGCACTGAGCAACCATTTTACATCACACTGTATTGTAGGCACTGAGCAACCATTTTACATCGCACCAAGCAACCATTTTACACCACACTATATTGTAGGCACTGAGCAACCATTTTACATCGCACCAAGCAACCATTTTACACCACACTGTATTGTAGGCACTGAGCAAACATTTTACATCGCACCAAGCAACCGTATTACATCACACTGTATTGTAGGCACCGAGCAACCGTTTTACATCACACTGTATTGTAGGCACCAAGCAACCATTTTACATCACACTGTATTGTAGGCACTGAGCAACCATTTTACATCACACTGTATTGTAGGCACCGAGCAACCGTTTTACATCACTGTATTGTAGGCACTGAGCAACCATTTTACATCACACTGTATTGTAGGCACTGAGCAACCATTTTACATCACACTGTATTGTAAGCACCAAGCAACCGTTTTCCATCACACTGTATTGTAGGCACCAAGCAACCATTTTACATCACACTGTATTGTAGGCACCGAGCAACCGTTTTACATCACACTGTATTGTAGGCACCAAGCAACCATTTTACATCACACTGTATTGTAGGCACTGAGCAACCATTTTACATCACACTGTATTGTAGGCACCGAGCAACCGTTTTACATCACACTGTATTGTAGGCACCGAGCAACCGTTTTACATCACACTGTATTGTAGGCACCAAGCAACCATTTTAGATCACTGTATTGTAGGCACTGAGCAACCATTTTACATCGCACCAAGCAACCATTTTACATCACACTGTATTGTAGGCACCAAGCAACCATTTTACATCACACTGTATTGTAGGCACCAAGCAACCATTTTACATCACACTGTATTGTAAGCACTGAGCAACCATTTTACATCGCACCGAGCAACCATTTTACATCGCACCAAGCAACCATTTTACATCACACTGTATTTTAGGCACTGAGCAACCATTTTACATCACATTGTATTGTAGGCACTGAGCAACCATTTTATATCACACTGTATTGTAGGCACCAAGCAACCATTTTACATCGCACTGTATTGTAGGCACCAAGCAACCATTTTACATCGCACCAAGCAACCATTTTACACCACACTGTATTGTAGGCACCAAGCAACCATTTTACATCACACTGTACTGTAGGCACCAAGCAACCATTTTACATCGCACTGTATTGTAGGCACCAAGCAACCATTTTACATCGCACTGTATTGTAGGCACCAAGCAACCATTTTACATCACACTGTATTGTAGGCACCAAGCAACCATTTTACATCGCACTGTATTGTAGGCACTGAGCAACCATTTTACATCACACTGTATTGTAGGCACCGAGCAACCGTTTTACATCACACTGTATTGTAGGCACCAAGCAACCATTTTACATCGCACTGTATTGTAGGCACCAAGCAACCATTTTACATCACACTGTATTGTAGGCACCAAGCAACCATTTTACATCACACTGTATTGTAGGCACTGAGCAACCATTTTACATCACACTGTATTGTAGGCACTGAGAAACCATTTTACATCGCACCAAGCAACCATTTTACACCACACTATATTGTAGGCACTGAGCAACCATTTTACATCGCACCAAGCAACCGTTTTACATCACACTGTATTGTAGGCACCGAGCAACCGTTTTACATCACACTGTATTGTAGGCACCAAGCAACCATTTTACATCACACTGTATTTTAAGCACTGAGGAACCATTTTACATCACATTATATTGTAGGCACTGAGCAACCATTTTATATCACACTGTATTGTAGGCACCAATTAACCATTTTACATCACACTGTATTGTAGGCACCAAGCAACCATTTTACATCACACTGTATTGTAGGCACCAAGCAACCATTATACATCGCACTGTATTGTAGGCACCAAGCAGCCATTTTACATCGCACCAAGCAACCATTTTACACCACACTGTATTGTAGGCACCAAGCAACCATTTTACATCACACTGTACTGTAGGCACCAAGCAACCATTTTACATCGCACTGTATTGTAGGCACCAAGCAACCATTTTACATCGCACTGTATTGTAGGCACTGAGCAACCGTTTTACATCACACTGTATTGTAGGCACCGAGCAACCATTTTACATCACACTGTATTGTAGGCACCGAGCAACCGTTTTACATCACACTGTATTGTAGGCACCAAGCAACCGTTTTACATCACACTGTATTGTAGGCACCGAGCAACCGTTTTACATCACACTGTATTGTAGGCACCAAGCAACCATTTTACATCACACTGTATTGTAGGCACCAAGCAACCATTTTACATCACACTGTATTGTAGGCACCAAGCAACCATTTTACATCACACTGTATTGTAGGCACCAAGCAACCATTATACATCGCACTGTATTGTAGGCACCGAGCAACCGTTTTACATCACACTGTATTGTAGGCACCAAGCAACCATTTTACATCACACTGTATTGTAGGCACTGAGCAACCATTTTACATCACACTGTATTGTAGGCACCAAGCAACCATTTTAGATCACTGTATTGTAGGCACTGAGCAACCATTTTACATCGCACCAAGCAACCATTTTACATCACACTGTATTGTAGGCACCAAGCAACCATTTTACATCACACTGTATTGTAGGCACCAAGCAACCATTTTACATCACACTGTATTGTAAGCACTGAGCAACCATTTTACATCGCACCGAGCAACCATTTTACATCGCACCAAGCAACCATTTTACATCACACTGTATTTTAGGCACTGAGCAACCATTTTACATCACATTGAATTGTAGGCACTGAGCAACCATTTTATATCACACTGTATTGTAGGCACCAAGCAACCATTTTACACCACACTGTATTGTAGGCACCAAGCAACCATTTTACATCACACTGTACTGTAGGCACCAAGCAACCATTTTACATCGCACTGTATTGTAGGCACCAAGCAACCATTTTACATCGCACTGTATTGTAGGCACTGAGCAACCGTTTTACATCACACTGTATTGTAGGCACCGAGCAACCATTTTACATCACACTGTATTGTAGGCACCGAGCAACCGTTTTACATCACACTGTACTGTAGGCACCGAGCAACCGTTTTACATCACACTGTATTGTAGGCACCAAGCAACCGTTTTACATCACACTGTATTGTAGGCACCGAGCAACCGTTTTACATCACACTGTATTGTAGGCACCAAGCAACCATTTTACATCACACTGTATTGTAGGCACTGAGCAACCATTTTACATCACACTGTATTGTAGGCACCGAGCAACCGTTTTACATCACACTGTATTGTAGGCACCGAGCAACCGTTTTACATCACACTGTATTGTAGGCACCAAGCAACCATTTTAGATCACTGTATTGTAGGCACTGAGCAACCATTTTACATCGCACCAAGCAACCATTTTACATCACACTGTATTGTAGGCACCAAGCAACCATTTTACATCACACTGTATTGTAGGCACCAAGCAACCATTTTACATCACACTGTATTGTAAGCACTGAGCAACCATTTTACATCGCACCGAGCAACCATTTTACATCGCACCAAGCAACCATTTTACATCACACTGTATTTTAGGCACTGAGCAACCATTTTACATCACATTGTATTGTAGGCACTGAGCAACCATTTTATATCACACTGTATTGTAGGCACCAAGCAACCATTTTACATCGCACTGTATTGTAGGCACCAAGCAACCATTTTACATCGCACCAAGCAACCATTTTACACCACACTGTATTGTAGGCACCAAGCAACCATTTTACATCACACTGTACTGTAGGCACCAAGCAACCATTTTACATCGCACTGTATTGTAGGCACCAAGCAACCATTTTACATCGCACTGTATTGTAGGCACCAAGCAACCATTTTACATCGCACTGTATTGTAGGCACCAAGCAACCATTTTACATCGCACTGTATTGTAGGCACTGAGCAACCATTTTACATCACACTGTATTGTAGGCACCGAGCAACCGTTTTACATCACACTGTATTGTAGGCACCAAGCAACCATTTTACATCGCACTGTATTGTAGGCACCAAGCAACCATTTTACATCACACTGTATTGTAGGCACCAAGCAACCATTTTACATCACACTGTATTGTAGGCACTGAGCAACCATTTTACATCACACTGTATTGTAGGCACTGAGAAACCATTTTACATCGCACCAAGCAACCATTTTACACCACACTATATTGTAGGCACTCAGCAACCATTTTACATCGCACCAAGCAACCATTTTACACCACACTGTATTGTAGGCACTGAGCAACCATTTTACATCGCACCAAGCAACCGTTTTACATCACACTGTATTGTAGGCACCGAGCAACCGTTTTACATCACACTGTATTGTAGGCACCAAGCAACCATTTTACATCACACTGTATTTTAAGCACTGAGGAACCATTTTACATCACATTATATTGTAGGCACTGAGCAACCATTTTATATCACACTGTATTGTAGGCACCAATTAACCATTTTACATCACACTGTATTGTAGGCACCAAGCAACCATTTTACATCACACTGTATTGTAGGCACCAAGCAACCATTATACATCGCACTGTATTGTAGGCACCAAGCAGCCATTTTACATCGCACCAAGCAACCATTTTACACCACACTGTATTGTAGGCACCAAGCAACCATTTTACATCACACTGTACTGTAGGCACCAAGCAACCATTTTACATCGCACTGTATTGTAGGCACCAAGCAACCATTTTACATCGCACTGTATTGTAGGCACTGAGCAACCGTTTTACATCACACTGTATTGTAGGCACCGAGCAACCATTTTACATCACACTGTATTGTAGGCACCGAGCAACCGTTTTACATCACACTGTATTGTAGGCACCAAGCAACCGTTTTACATCACACTGTATTGTAGGCACCGAGCAACCGTTTTACATCACACTGTATTGTAGGCACCAAGCAACCATTTTACATCACACTGTATTGTAGGCACCAAGCAACCATTTTACATCACACTGTATTGTAGGCACCAAGCAACCATTTTACATCACACTGTATTGTAGGCACCAAGCAACCATTATACATCGCACTGTATTGTAGGCACCGAGCAACCGTTTTACATCACACTGTATTGTAGGCACCGAGCAACCGTTTTACATCACACTGTATTGTAGGCACCGAGCAACCGTTTTACATCGCACTGTATTGTAGGCACTGAGCAACCATTTTACATCGCACTGTATTGTAGGCACCGAGCAACCATTTTACATCGCACCAAGCAACCATTTTACATCACACTGTATTGAAGGCAATGAGCAACCATTTTACATCACACTGTATTGTAGGCACCGAGCAACCATTTTACATCGCACTGTATTGTAGGCACTGAGCAACCATTTTACATCGCACCAAGCAACCATTTTACATCACACTGTATTGTAGGCACTGAGCAACCATTTTACATCGCACTGTATTGTAGGCACCAAGCAACCATTTTACATCACACTGTATTGTAGGCACCAAGCAACCATTTTACATCGCACTGTATTGTAGGCACCAAGCAACCATTTTACATCACACTGTATTGTAGGCACCAAGCAACCATTTTACATCGCACTGTATTGTAGGCACTGAGCAACCATTTTACATCACACTGTATTGTAGGCACTGAGCAACCATTTTACATCGCACCAAGCAACCATTTTACACCACACTATATTGTAGGCACTGAGCAACCATTTTACATCGCACCAAGCAACCATTTTACACCACACTGTATTGTAGGCACTGAGCAACCATTTTACATCGCACCAAGCAACCGTATTACATCACACTGTATTGTAGGCACCGAGCAACCGTTTTACATCACACTGTATTGTAGGCACCAAGCAACCATTTTACATCACACTGTATTGTAGGCACTGAGCAACCATTTTACATCACACTGTATTGTAGGCACCGAGCAACCGTTTTACATCACTGTATTGTAGGCACTGAGCAACCATTTTACATCACACTGTATTGTAGGCACTGAGCAACCATTTTACATCACACTGTATTGTAAGCACCAAGCAACCGTTTTCCATCACACTGTATTGTAGGCACCAAGCAACCATTTTACATCACACTGTATTGTAGGCACCGAGCAACCGTTTTACATCACACTGTATTGTAGGCACCAAGCAACCATTTTACATCACACTGTATTGTAGGCACTGAGCAACCATTTTACATCACACTGTATTGTAGGCACCGAGCAACCGTTTTACATCACACTGTATTGTAGGCACCGAGCAACCGTTTTACATCACACTGTATTGTAGGCACCAAGCAACCATTTTAGATCACTGTATTGTAGGCACTGAGCAACCATTTTACATCGCACCAAGCAACCATTTTACATCACACTGTATTGTAGGCACCAAGCAACCATTTTACATCACACTGTATTGTAGGCACCAAGCAACCATTTTACATCACACTGTATTGTAAGCACTGAGCAACCATTTTACATCGCACCGAGCAACCATTTTACATCGCACCAAGCAACCATTTTACATCACACTGTATTTTAGGCACTGAGCAACCATTTTACATCACATTGTATTGTAGGCACTGAGCAACCATTTTATATCACACTGTATTGTAGGCACCAAGCAACCATTTTACATCGCACTGTATTGTAGGCACCAAGCAACCATTTTACATCGCACCAAGCAACCATTTTACACCACACTGTATTGTAGGCACCAAGCAACCATTTTACATCACACTGTACTGTAGGCACCAAGCAACCATTTTACATCGCACTGTATTGTAGGCACCAAGCAACCATTTTACATCGCACTGTATTGTAGGCACCAAGCAACCATTTTACATCACACTGTATTGTAGGCACCAAGCAACCATTTTACATCGCACTGTATTGTAGGCACTGAGCAACCATTTTACATCACACTGTATTGTAGGCACCGAGCAACCGTTTTACATCACACTGTATTGTAGGCACCAAGCAACCATTTTACATCGCACTGTATTGTAGGCACCAAGCAACCATTTTACATCACACTGTATTGTAGGCACCAAGCAACCATTTTACATCACACTGTATTGTAGGCACTGAGCAACCATTTTACATCACACTGTATTGTAGGCACTGAGAAACCATTTTACATCGCACCAAGCAACCATTTTACACCACACTATATTGTAGGCACTCAGCAACCATTTTACATCGCACCAAGCAACCATTTTACACCACACTGTATTGTAGGCACTGAGCAACCATTTTACATCGCACCAAGCAACCGTTTTACATCACACTGTATTGTAGGCACCGAGCAACCGTTTTACATCACACTGTATTGTAGGCACCAAGCAACCATTTTACATCACACTGTATTTTAAGCACTGAGGAACCATTTTACATCACATTATATTGTAGGCACTGAGCAACCATTTTATATCACACTGTATTGTAGGCACCAATTAACCATTTTACATCACACTGTATTGTAGGCACCAAGCAACCATTTTACATCACACTGTATTGTAGGCACCAAGCAACCATTATACATCGCACTGTATTGTAGGCACCAAGCAGCCATTTTACATCGCACCAAGCAACCATTTTACACCACACTGTATTGTAGGCACCAAGCAACCATTTTACATCACACTGTACTGTAGGCACCAAGCAACCATTTTACATCGCACTGTATTGTAGGCACCAAGCAACCATTTTACATCGCACTGTATTGTAGGCACTGAGCAACCGTTTTACATCACACTGTATTGTAGGCACCGAGCAACCATTTTACATCACACTGTATTGTAGGCACCGAGCAACCGTTTTACATCACACTGTATTGTAGGCACCAAGCAACCGTTTTACATCACACTGTATTGTAGGCACCGAGCAACCGTTTTACATCACACTGTATTGTAGGCACCAAGCAACCATTTTACATCACACTGTATTGTAGGCACCAAGCAACCATTTTACATCACACTGTATTGTAGGCACCAAGCAACCATTTTACATCACACTGTATTGTAGGCACCAAGCAACCATTATACATCGCACTGTATTGTAGGCACCGAGCAACCGTTTTACATCACACTGTATTGTAGGCACCAAGCAACCATTTTACATCACACTGTATTGTAGGCACTGAGCAACCATTTTACATCACACTGTATTGTAGGCACCAAGCAACCATTTTAGATCACTGTATTGTAGGCACTGAGCAACCATTTTACATCGCACCAAGCAACCATTTTACATCACACTGTATTGTAGGCACCAAGCAACCATTTTACATCACACTGTATTGTAGGCACCAAGCAACCATTTTACATCACACTGTATTGTAAGCACTGAGCAACCATTTTACATCGCACCGAGCAACCATTTTACATCGCACCAAGCAACCATTTTACATCACACTGTATTTTAGGCACTGAGCAACCATTTTACATCACATTGAATTGTAGGCACTGAGCAACCATTTTATATCACACTGTATTGTAGGCACCAAGCAACCATTTTACACCACACTGTATTGTAGGCACCAAGCAACCATTTTACATCACACTGTACTGTAGGCACCAAGCAACCATTTTACATCGCACTGTATTGTAGGCACCAAGCAACCATTTTACATCGCACTGTATTGTAGGCACTGAGCAACCGTTTTACATCACACTGTATTGTAGGCACCGAGCAACCATTTTACATCACACTGTATTGTAGGCACCGAGCAACCGTTTTACATCACACTGTACTGTAGGCACCGAGCAACCGTTTTACATCACA